>NC_056731.1:1482861457-1483116656 GCF_019279795.1 Protopterus annectens | reverse complement strand
TCTTACACTACTCAGAATGTGCTCATTTGCTAGGTGACAGTGGAATTCAGTATCCTTACACTCATTTGCATCAGATTGCCTACTAATGCTTAGTTACATCTCTTAGACTCAGCTTCCCCCCCTTAGCAACCACTACACGGTGGCCATGTTGGTTTTGCTCTGCTGGTCCCTCCATTGACATTCCATGTATTGCATAAAACCTACATTTGTGGGTTTAAAACCTTCGTTTTATGTTCTATGCAGCGCAGCCCATTTGTCTTGGGGCTGCGCTGGGTTTAAACATCGGCAATCGCCAAAAAATTATATTTTTAATATATTTGCATGGTCACCTTGCCAATGGCCACATATTTGGCCATTGGCATGCTGCCTATCACATATGCACCCTTTATTTGGAGCTGACATGGCTCCATTGCCGTGTTTGCAGAAACGTACTCAGTTGTCAACTGAGTACATTTCTGCAGCTAAAACGGCTCTTACACGAGCTGTTTTGGGCTTCCTGGATCGCTAATCAGCCTCATTTGCATGCTATTCGGCTGCAAGTGGGTTGATTAGCTTATCCACGCCCACTCCGTGTAAGAGCCGTTTTAGCTTGACTCTTACATGGACTTTGGGCTGTTCCTGGATCGCGAAGGCTGCATGGAGTCTTACACTACTCTTAGACTCCGTGCAAGCCTTCGTGAATCCAGCCCATTGTGTAACATTATATTTGAAGCTGTTTTGTCAATAGAAAATTTTCTTACAGAATATGAAAACAGAAAAACTGCAACCTATGGAATCTTTATGTGAGAAAAGCCTTTAACAGGGAAAAGAAAAAGAAGATTCATGTACAACTTCGAACAGAGATAGAAGGAAAGATTTTGAAAGACCATTTGAAAGCTTTATGAAAAGAAGTACTAGACATTGCAAAGGTTTATGGCAAAAGGGGATAATGGACTGGTGGCTGGGATTAAAATATTGTGTTAAAAATAGAAGGGGAGACATTTATAGATATACCAAGCATCATAATATGGAGATGAATAAGGATGTCGTAAAATACTGGGGACAACCCAAAACATTTTTTTGGAGGAAAAGAAGGTAATTTGATAAGTGCCACAAAATAAACTGTTATATTTGTAGGGAAATTGGACATGATGCAATATATATATATATATATATATATATATATATATATATATATATATAAAAATGTTAATTGAAATGTTATAAATGCAGCATAAGTGGACATTTACAGAAAGATTGCAAAAATGAAAGTAAGAGTCAGATAAAAGAAAAAGAAAGGGAAGAAACTGAACAAATTGAAGAAATTTTAGAAGTACTAAAAGTAGAAGAAACATTAGATGAGAAAAATAATAAAGATGACATGGAAGAGGGTCCTGAAATAAATGATGAAGAAGACATAAATTGGGAGATAGTAAATGGGGAAAAAATATATCAGTAAAAGGGGAAAATACAGAAAAAAAATAAAATGTAAAGCGATAAGTAAACAAGAAAAAATAAATCAAATGGATGAAAAAGAATACATAGAGTTAAAGATTGGGGTTTGGTATAATGGTCAAGGTGTTTGACTCACAGACACAATGTACAGTGTACTCACCTTTGGGAAGGAAAGAGGTTAGGCTTAGAATGGCACATTAAGAAAGCTTGCTTAGGAAATAGCTATGAACTTATGAAACCATGAATCTAAGGAAAAGATAAAATAAAAACTTTGGAGTGCTTGCTGTAAATGTGAATAGTTTTAAGAATATAATAAGAAGAATAGGAATTTTGGAATGGTGTAATACATGTGATGTAGATGTAATTATATTAAAAGACATAATATTTTAACAAATGAAGAAAGATTATAAACAGATAAATTATGGGGAGGAAAGATAATTTGGAATTCAGGAAATGAGAGATGTTCTGGAATAGCCATTTTCTGTGGAAATACAGTAAAATACTAGATGTAACTTTAGCAAAAATGGGAAGATTAAACATTATAGATTTAAAATGGAAAGAACAAGTATGTAGAATTATAACATTATATGTTTCTACTATTTGTAAAGAAAGGGAGCATTTATTTCTTCAGATTTTAGACTATATAGTGATAAAACTGAATATTATAATAACAGGACACTTAATTGTGATTTAAGAGGCAAACTTAAAATCAAAGGAAATGATATAAGAAAAATGTTAGAAGTTATAAGATGTGGTAAAGTAAAACACTGGACCAAAAGGTCATAGACTTACAAGAGAGATATGTATAGAATTGAAATAGATTATTTTATAGTATCAGAAGGTTTAGTTATAGGAGAAGAGGAGGTAGTTGAAACTGGATTTTCTGATCATCTTGCAATATAGCTAGAGATAAAGGAAAACAAGGAATACATAAAACTAGGCAAAGGAATAAAAAGGATAAATAAGAACGCATGGAATAAGGAAGGGAAGAGATTATTAATACCAACTTCTTTATTTTTCTGTCTTTGCCTTGCAAAACCTTAAACAGTTTCTTTGTGCCACCTACTGAGTCACTTTCCAGAAGATGGTAGACTGCCTCTGATGCCCTGTTTTTGCTATTTCAACTCCTTTTTTAGCTTCTTTGTTAGCCGACCAGTATTCCTTCCTAGCCTGGTCCGTCTTTTCTATCGCCCACTTTTTCCTTCTTTCTTTTGATGACTTCCTGGACTTCTGCATTCTACCACCAGCTTTCCTTATGTACCTTATTTCCATACCTGTCTCAGCCACATATCATGGCACTGTAAACCCATCTCATGAGTAGAAGTGCACATAAAGGTGGTTCTGGGGTGGCCAATGGTATATGACAGTAATCACAGTCACATTATTTAAGCAGGGCTGCAGTTGAATCACCTACTTATTAAGTTACACAATCTATACAGCACATTATCAGCAGCCAGCATCAGAGGGGAATACAGAGTAGAAGTAAAGCATTCAGCATCTATGAAGGGATGACATCAGTGATGTATCAAGGAACTGTGTGTAATAACCTTTACAGCCATCTGGTGTTGTAAAAGTCACCACTGCAAATGTGTGTAAACTGATCCTGAATTTGTTTACAGTCTCTCTCTCTCTCTCTCTCTTACACACACACACACACACACACACACACACACACACACACACACACACACACACACACACTTGTAGAAGTTAAGCACTGCTGTATTCGAACCTCATACTTATCTATTTGCACATTCTAGAGAATAATGTAAGAAATAAAAACACCACAGGAGAAGTCTAACAGTTAATGTGAGAGAGTTCGGTTTAGAAAAAATGACCTCATTAGGGTGTTGCAATAGGGGCTAAGGTAGAGAATATAATTTCATCATTGTGTGCTCTTGTTACCCCCCCCCCACCTGTCAGGTAAATATTGAAATGTTTGCCCCCACAGCACTTAACACATGTTTGCATCACTTCCCCTCTGCAACCATTAAATAAATATTTTTTCAATCCATAAAACTCTTATTGGAGGCATTAATTTAGACAGTTGTGGACACAGTATGATCTAAGAAACCCATGTTTTCTCTAAGTAATGTATAGAAAATTGTCCTCAGTAGTGTACAGAGACTATGCCAAGTTACACCCTTGTGTTGCAGTGATGTTGTAGTTGTGAAAGGTGGGATAAGGGGATGGTAGAATCATCTAGCAGTTTAAAATGTTTCTGTAGAGCAGAAGTTGATTGAGCACAGCTGTGTTGGAGTACATGCTCATCTGAATCAAACTCCCTTCAGACATACACCACCACATGTAAATTCCCCGTATTGAGCTTTAAAACTATCTATATAGTTGTACAATGTAGAAAGTGTAGTGTTACTTACAAGCACCACAGAAGAAGTCCGACTCTTAAAAGGAGACAGTTCGTTTTTTCTCAGGATGACCTCATCAGTGTGTTTCAGACAGAACATTTTTGTAAAAAGTGGGATAAGTGAGCTGTGTCCAAAGTTAAATGCATTCTTCTCATGGGAAGTGGATATAGCAACAAGTGTTATATATACACACACACACACACACACACACACACACACACACACACACACACACACACACACACACACACACACACACACACACTTCTCCATTTTGAGCATAAAACATCCTACCAAATTATACAATCTAGACAACACAGTATTAGTTAAAAGCACCACAGGAGAGGTTTGACTTTTAAGGAGAGAGAGAGAGAGGGAGAGAAAGTGCACTTTTGATCAGATGACCTCCTCAGTGTGTTTCAGAGAGGATGTTTCTGTAAAAATGTGATAAGAAAACTGTGTGTTAATTTAAAGGCATTATCCTCAGGGGAAGTGGGTACAACAACAAGCATTACACAAACACTCACTCATGCATTTTTCCCATGTTGAGCATCAAACATTGCTAAGGGTTGAGAGTGCACTTTTGTTAGGATGACCTCATCAGTGTTTTTCATAGAGGATGTTTCTATAAAAATGAGGTAAGGGATCTGTTTGAAAAGTTAAATGCATTCTCCTCTGAGGAAGTGGATATAGTGCCATGCATACATACACACACACATGCGCAAACATACACACACAAGTTTGCCATGTTGAGCATCAAGAGTCCTACCTATCTAGCTACACAATCTGCAGAACACAGTAGTATCTGTAAGTGGTATAGGAGAAAATTGATTTTAAGAATGTGAAAAAGCACATTTGTAGTTCTCAAAAATCTACTGTTTGGAACAGATGGTAATGTGCACCACAGGTTATGCAACAAATGTATATATGTGCACAGGACAACGTAACATCATTGTGGTTGTCCAGCGTAGTTATCTACTACCATTTAGATACTGTCCTTCATGTTCATTCTATTATTGTGAGGGACATTGACATGTTCCCAGTATGGGATGCCAAAGAAATTCACAGTTGTAAATCAGTAGACTATCAACCAAACTTTCTGCCACTTCATGTCAGGATGACTGCATATTTGTCTTGTATCATAGTTGCATGATGTGCGTTAATGAAACAAACATACAAGTCATAGATATGACAGTACATTGTAGAGTAACAGTGATGGGTTATGTGAGAATATGTTATCCAATCATGTAACACAGTTGCAGCTGTGAACATTGTAGACCTGATATACATTAACTCACTGAAATAATTGAGTCAGCATCAGTCTGAAATCAAGATAACCTGTTGACAAAGTTAATACAGACGTACAAATTTGTGTAACCAAAAACGATAATTATTTGATTTTTTATTTTATTCTTTGCCAGAAACATAGTGCTGCCAAGCTGAATTATGCTGATGATGGCAATGTATCAGTACATGCGTAATCATATCTTGAAGTGTTGAACTTAGAATGGGAATTAGAAGTAGTCTGTGTTGCTCTGTGCTGACTTTCATACAAATATCTGAACAAGGCAGGCTTCACAAGAGGGAGGAAGCACATTAACATGGCAACAAAAAAATGAAGTGTTAAGGAAAGGTGTAGCCAACACTGCCAGCCAGAGGAGTCATGCAAAACATTTAAAAACATTTTTTTCATCCATCTAGAGTTAGACCTTTAGAGCCTCCCAAGAAAAATATTTATACCTGAGTGTTATCTAAGCACACCAAGTAGTAAGTCTTAATTCAAATAGTTCACATTTGAGGGCAGATTTCGGCAAATGACAATGTACGTATTCATCTTCATTACCCTATTGACCAATATAATCTCTGTCTCCAATCATCATTAGCCCCCCCTTTTCCCATTTTTTATATTTCTACATGGGGTCAGGGTATCATGTTAACTGTTTCCTTCTCTCTCGATTCAGTGCCACACTCCTACCTTCTTCGACACTCATGTCTGACTGTTGCAGATCTTCTCTCATACAATCAATCCACTTCTTTTCTGGATGTACTCATTTTCTCCTATCTTCTTCCTGTCTGTCCCAAATCTTTTTCACCAGATTGTCTTCTGCTTTTCTGCATATGTGTCCAAACTACCAGAATCTGTTCTTTTTGATCTTTTATGAAATTGGAGCTACTTTGGCTTCTGCTTTTATGTCTCTCCCATAGTGTGCATCCTGCCACCCTTCTCAGGCACTTCATTTCCATAATTTCTAGCTTCTACATCTGCTCTGCTTTACTGCCCAGGTTTCTATACCATACACTAGTACTAGTTGCACCACTGTTTCGTACACTTTACTTTTCTGCTTCTTTGGCATTCTTTTATCATTCACTAGACATGAGAATCTATGTCAGTTGGCTTCTGCTCCTCTGATTCTAGCTTTGACCTCTTTATTCAGACTTCCCTTTTCCTCAACCACTCCTCTCAGATACTTGAGGCTATTAACCTGTTCCACTATATTCTCTTCTATCTTAATTTTCAACTTCTTCTGACTTTCCCAATTTGTTGCCATTACCGCTGTATTATCTGAGCTTAGTTTGATCCTAGGTGCCTTCAGTTTTGCATTCCATTCTCCTATCCTTTTCCAAAATTCTTGCTCAGAGTCTGCCTGTAGTGCCACATCATCTCCATACAGTAACATTGTTGATCTGTCTCCTTCGACCTGTTTGATAATGTAGTCCATCACCAGTATGAAAAGCAGTAGACTCAGAGCTGAACCCTGGTGCATACCCACTTCCACTGAGAACCCCACTGGGAGACCAAACACTGTTCATACTTAAGTCATTGGGTCCTTTCACATAGCCTGCACTAATTCTACCAATGTCTCTGGGACTTCAAACCACTGCAGTACTGCCCAAATCAGCTTTCTTGGGACCTTGTCATATGCTTTCTCCAAGTCTAGGAATGCCCATTCGCACTCTTTTCTTATCTCAAGCTCTAACTATCTATCTCACTACAAACATTGGATCATTTGTGCTGCATCCTGATCCAAACCCAAACTGCCCATCTCCCATCTTACATTCTACTACTCTGTGTATCCATTTATCAATCACCTTCTCCAGAACGTTCATGCAGTGTGACAGGAGTTTGGTGCTTCTGCATTGCCCACAGTTGCAGATGTCTCCTTTGTTCTTGTGCACTGATACAAGTATCCTTATTTTCCAGTCATCTGGGATATGCCTTTCTCTTCACACTGCTATGAGTACCCTCAGGAGACATGTCTCCCTTATCTCACCCAGCATCTTTATAATATCTGCTGTGACCTCATCTGAGCCTGCTGCTTTCCCTGACTTCATTTTCCTTAGAGCTATTCTTAATTCTTCTAGGGTGTGGTCCTCTTCTTTTCTCATCATAGGCTGTATTTGGGGCAGTACAGCTTTGGGGAGGTTGTCTTCATTTAGAAGCTACTGGAAATACTCCTTCCATCTGCCTTTAATGTCCTTTGGTCTCGTGAACAAGTTGTTGCTGCATTCCTTATGAAGGGTGTCTGACTATCCTCTTTATTTTTCTGTCTTTGCCTGGCAAAACCTTAAACAATATCTTTGTGCCACCTACTAAGTCACTTTCCAGAAGTTGGCAGAGTACCTCTGATGCCCTGTTCTTTCCTCTTGCAACTCCTTTCTTAGCTTCTTTGTTAGCCAACCAGTATTCCTTCCTAGCCTGGTCGGTCTTTTCTATTGCCCACATTTTCCTGCACTCATTTTTTCTTTTGATGACTTCCTGGACTTCTGCATTCTACCACCAGCTTTCCTTATGTACCTTATTTCCATACCTATCTCAGCCACATATTGGTTCTGTAGTCCTCAAACATGCTGCTTTGAGGTGCTGCCATTCTTCTTCAACTGCATTTCTCTCCTCCTCTTCTTGGGATGCTAGAGCCCTGAGTAATTGCTTGAACTGTTGTGCTTACTCTCCAGTCAACTTACACGTCTTCAGCATTGTCTTTGTTGAACTTGCAGCCTTCTCTGACCATTGATTGCAGCTGTCTGTGGCAACCAGTGGTTTATGTTGTGGGCATACTGTTTCACTGGGGATGACTTTGCAATCATTGATTCTATCCCAATTTCCTTTCCTTACTAGGAGAAAGCCTACCAGAGTTTCATGTTGGCCACTCTTATATGTGATCTTGTGACTGTCTTTGTTTCTGAACCATGTGTTGGCTACTATCAAGCCATTTGCCAGACAGAAGTCTAGAATGGCCTCTCTTTCTTTATTCCTATTGTCCCACCCATGAAAACACAGGCAGTCCTCATATCCTGTTATGTCTGTCTTGATATGTGCATTCAAGTCCCCCATTATCAACACCAGTTAATATTGTCCTGTTTTATGTAGTAAGTTCTGCAACTGCTATCTGAATGCTCTCTTTTCCTCACTATCCCAACCCTGCTATGGGGTATAGGCTGAGATTATGAATACTGCTCTATCATTACATTGAGGTATGATTGAGATGAGTCTGTCATTAATTCTGATGATATCCCTTACTGCCTTCTGAAGCTATTCATTCACCGCAATTCCCACACCATTTCTAGCCTGTCCTCCTCCTGAGTAGTAGACTCTGGATCTCATGCCAAGTGGTTCGCTGCACTGCTCTTCCATCTTATCTCTTGGATAATCTTGTATTAGCAAAATGTATGTGAATATAACCATTCTTATATGATTACATTAAATATGGACTGCTGATAATTTATCAAGGAATTGGCAACTTATTTCAAACAACAAAGATATTTATGAAAAGTTGGGTGCTCACCCAAAAATTGTATACAAATGTGGGTATAGTTTTAAAACCCTTTTTGATAGTATTTCCCACAATAATTATGGGGTTCAAGGCAAAATGGTAAAATGTGGAACATGTGACCAATGCCAATATATCAAGCAAATTAATTGTATTGAAGTGCGAATAAGAACCTTACAATCAAGGGCTGGTTCAATTGCCATACGCAGGGTGTTATATATATTGCTTTATGCCAACAATGCCCTGTATTTTACATCAACAAAACTGAACATAAATTAAAACAACACATTTATGAGCATGTTTATGACATGAAAAAAAACAAAAAAAAATCAATGCATCAGGTGAACTTTACTGATCATAAATTATTTTTTTCTATTCTTGAGCAAGTGGAGCATAGTCCAAGAGGGGGCCCTTGGTCAATCATTTTGGAACAAAGAGAACTGTGGTGGCAAATTTATTTAAATGCTACAGCTCTACCTGGTTTAAATGACCTTATAAGCATTATTAGCCTTTTAAACATAAGAGCATTTGAAAAATATCAGGAATATATATATCTATATATATATATATCTATCTATATATATATATATATATATATATATATATATATATATATATATATATTATATATATTGGACTATTTTTATACTCAACAATAAAGAGAAAAAACATTTCTTTCTTTTTTTTTTCTTAAATTTTCTTCTTTATTTTTTGGTATTCTATACATATATATTTGTTCTTGATTGTTTTTATATTTTTCATTATATTCACATACATTTTGCTAATACAAGATTTTTTTACATTGCCGTTTTGGATTTAAAAGCATGTTCTTTTAAAATTTGAATCATCTTGCGATCATGTGACTAGCAGGGAGTTTAAATGTATCATGTGATTTTAATTCATCATCTGAAGAAGTTTAACATTTGTAGACAAAAGCTCTTTTCCCTTTAGTATTATATAACATTAAACCCATACTTCTTGACTTCTTATAGCAAGAAATCTGGACAAAGCCACAAATAATGGGGCCCAGAGGCCCAGAATTAGGGACATTTTTTTAAATATATTTGTCACAAATTTAAAAAGTTGATAGAATAACAGGTTTAACATTAACATGAGTTTTCTGAAGGATATTAAGTCTGAAAATCAAATGTCTGCCATTATTTTCTGATTCCAGTCCACAGTGCTTTGGCAGTGATTTGCCAGAAAGCTACAATTTTATGAGAAAAGGACCAAAAATATGAGTAAAAAATCTGGGCATTCTGCAAATATCTGGACAATTGAGGGATATGATTATAGGTTCATGGGTTCAAGGGATGATACTAGCCTATTGGCCCAGATGCCCTTATAAACCTAGCCAAGAATTTCACCCATGTTCCCACAAAGTCTGCACCTGTTTTCCCTGTCCAGCAGAGACAAAGGTGGGATCTCAGGGGTGCATTTTCTGTTTCAGATTAAACTATATTTTGCTTCTTTTTCCACTCCTGGTGAGTTTTCTTTTTCAGTTTAGTTGTGTTTCTGATTTCCCCTGCAAAGTAAACTGAAATCATTAGCTTTTGCATTAAGAATTTAAACAGTGTTCTCACTTAGCATTGTTGCACTATGCCAATCTCTGCACAAATACTGAAGACATAAAGTGAAACCTTTTCCATGGGCTATTTCTGGCAATGTGTATTATGTGTGGATCTACTTTTTGACCTGATTTAATGTGTGAAACAGGGGTGGTTAGGACAGTGGTGAAAATGGGTTTGTCAAGCAAATGAAAAAATATGGGAAAAAATACAGGAATTTGCATGAGGGTTGTAGGAGAGCACCATAGTAGCTATCTACATCTTCACTACATAAATGCACAATTGTACGCACAATTTCATGAGTTTGAAGAGTTGCCACACTAGTGATGGGTGATAACAAAAGAATAATGCTGTATGGCCAACTGGACCAAATCGAGTGTGTCAAGATGACACACAGGCAAAGGGATGGCTATGTATGTGCCATATTTTTTGTGGCAGGGGTACACATTTTCTTTTTTGGGAGAGAGGAATGTCATACGAAGTGCTTAGGAAGGAGATGGTTAGCTGAGTAGGGTAAATTAGGTAATATGTGTTGACATACAAAGCATACAACAGAAATATGGATGGTGATGGAGACAAAAGGTTGGGTACACAATTATTGGGGATAGGTAGGGGACATCAGAGGTGCACCCATATCCAGCTTGAGAACAGCGAGAATCTAGTCCTTACCCTCAGAACTGTCATCACTTTCTCCTGCAGCAACTCCCTAGATCAGTGCCAGACATGGCATCATGTTTGCAATCCACTGCATGATCTTTTCAACCCTGCTGATACATGCACCAAGACCCCTATCCATAATATTCTCTAGCAGCTCTGTCAGTTCCTGCTAGGTGAAAAAGCTCCACCTCCATTGTTACTCCTACTAGAGGGTACCATTGCACCAGCAGCCAAAGCACAGATACCTGATGCAGGTGGAGCAGGTAGGGTAGGGGTTGCAGAGACAACACTGACAGCCTGTGACCCTGAAGTATTGGGTGTCTGTGCTTCCATCTGTGGAGGTATGGCAGGCAGAGATGCAGTGGTCAGTCTATCTCTCTGTGATGTTGGTCATTTTTT
Organism: Protopterus annectens; assembly: GCF_019279795.1. Lineage (NCBI taxonomy): Eukaryota > Metazoa > Chordata > Ceratodontiformes > Protopteridae > Protopterus > Protopterus annectens. Next base: position 1,483,105,463 of record NC_056731.1, on the reverse strand, counting down.
AAGCAGCAAGGTATGCAAACAAAAAAAATGTTAATACATTATAACCCTCCAAAAAAGAGATAGGGTGGGGAGAGAAAAAAATGATAATTAGATCCATGGCATGTCACAATAATTTATGTATTCAATACAATTTTGAGGCAATACATAAACAGTTATTATAATTTAGTATTGTACAACTTTGTTATAGACACATATGATGTTAAAATATGAATGTGCCACAAAATAGAAAATATCACTGCTGGATGTATGAAGTAGTAGATTTTATTTCCCTATGATGGATAGGATGTATGTGCCCAAATGTAGTAATTTCAATTACTATATTTGAATTATTCCTGACATACTATTGAGTTTACTCTTTTATAAATAGTATCCTGTAATAAAAACTAATTGCTGCTTCTGGGTAATGCAAACAGAAATAGTTGTTGGAGAAGATATGTACATCTGATATCAAGCTTGAGATATGCCTGCACAAGATTCTAGTGATTGAGGGACTAAAAATAATTTTCTGGCTTGAATTTTGACCTGTGTCATACTTACCCTGTGCTTCTATGAGGCAAGTTAATCTCTCCTGGTGCAGCTTACCATTTGCATCTATTTCCTCTGCAGTTATATAGTACAAAAAGAACAGAAATATATATATACATATATATGTATATATATATATATATATATATATATATATATATATATATATATATATATATATATATATATATATATATGAAATCATAACAAGTAACTCCATTGTCTGGCTGGATTATTAATGCCATATCATAGACAGGTTATAGGTCAGCATACTTACACAACTGTGGAGCATTTGCAGACCTAAATTTAGCCTGCCATTGGGTTAGGAGGTCCTGCTTGGACTTGTTAAGATCACTATAGTAGTGACAATATTGTTCTCTAGTGTGTGGAATGCCAGTTGCACTAGAGACAGCCTTGGCTACGCTATTCCAAACCTCAGACTTATACTGCGACCCAGTATAATCCCCTTTCAACAGCCTACAGCTGTAGGACTTCACAAGGATACCAACAAATATCCTGGACTCCTCAACATCCCACCTTTAAATTCTAAATTTAGCACCATTCTCCCTCACAAGTCATGTATGCAAAAGTTAAGCTCACATAATGTGTCTGAATTGGCACCCAGTTCAGATCTTGTGTGTAACTGGTTGTGATCAAGGACACACAGCCTTGACAACTACATTTGCATAATTAAAAGCAGATGGAGTCCTTGGTTGACACATTGGCACTTCTTACAACACATAGCAGTAAAGTTTTGAAACATGGCATTGAGTTTTGCCATATGTGATGCTCAATATATTGACAAAGGTTTGAGTGTTCAACAATGGAATGCTTAATGGCATGGCTTTTAATCACTGCAGTTTGGAAGGAGAAAGAGAATAAATTGTGACAGATTGTGATGTTGGGGCTTACAGAATGTTAAAATGTTGTTGTTCTAACTGGGAATCAAACCCATAGGATAAAACATGCAAAAATTGAATTTTAGCTTATTAATTGATATTGCCACAGGAGAACTCCCTTCATTAAGGAGAATAAGTAGAGATATACTAATTTCAGAATGAATCGAGATACTCTTCAGAGAGGCCTATATGTCTGGAATTTTAGTTAGTCCTGGAGCTGCTTTCCTATGTAGAAATCTGTATTTTTGTTTGTAAATAGATTTCAGATGGATGCAGTTCAATTAGCTGAGTAATATAGGTTGTGGTTATGTTACATACATATTTCACAAGACCTAACTGTCCTAAACACATAGTTAAGGTATGTGATAGTCATGATGATTATAACAAATCGATTGTGCCCATCATACATATGCAAGTGAATTTTTTATTAAATATCATCATTGTCATGTTTAAGAAATTGTAGACACATTAACTTGAGGTTATATGTGAAGCATTAATGATATATGCTAAATAGAAAAGTTTACTTATGCAAGCATTGCTAATACATTATTTGCAATAAACATGTTTAAAATTATCATTTTCTTTAGTTTTACAGTCCTAATCAAAATGTTTTGAGAAATGTGATTCTGACATACCTTTGTAAACGTATCTTTTAGCTGGATTTGAAACATTAATCATTTGTGTTCTTCATCTAAAGTCATTGCATTTACACCCTATGACACAGTGAAAGTTAACTGACAGGTGCATTTTCTTCACTGAGTACTATTCACACAGCTAATGGCCATACAATGCCATCAGGCTTGTTTGAGATACATAAAGCAGCCCAAACTAAATTTTTCCCTTAAGCCATGAACCACGTTTATAGGATGCCAAATGGGGAGCAAATGAAAAAGGACTAGAGAAACAATAAATAAAATAAAACAACTGAAAGAGAAAAGAAGCTGAAATTAAAACGTAATTCAAACATAGGTTATACCTAGCACTGACCACAGGAAGAAGTGCATTACAGTCGTCCTTCTCACTTCCCATTGACACATCAGAACTTTAATTTCTGACACACATTATCAGGATTTTTACATACTGTCAAATAATGTTAAGGGGACATACAACAGTTCACATGCTAGCAAAACTATGAATAGCTGATTTTCAGACAGCAACACAATGATGTTACAAAATGTGTCTACATACGTATTTAGGCCCCCTCTTTAAAATTATCACTTCACTGGATTCAAATCCAGCGTTACCCATTTTATTTCTCAAAGCTCACATACAGAGTTAAGCATGAAGTAGGTGGAATTTCTCCACTCAGCACTGTCAACAGTGCTGAGGAAAGCCCACCATTGCTAGATGTGTTTGAGTATGAGGCATCCCAAACTAAATTTTTCACTTTTGGCCTTATGTAATGAACCACTTTGTACACTGTCAAGTGGAGAGCAAATGCAGATTAAAAAACAATTAAAAAGTTATACATTGAGAATAACTGAAATGTGATCGCTAACCAAGATTCAGACAATGCATCATGTGCCTTATTTCACTCCATTCACTTTATTTACACCTTGTGCCCCAGATCTGGACATCTGTCAGGTGCATTCTCTATAATAATTACTATCCATGTTGTTGAAGGCCAAGCACCGACGCCAGGCATATTTGCTCTACATAAGGCAGCTTAAACTAAATTTTTCAATTTTTTTCTTAAACCATGAAAGTTCATTTTGTACTGCCAAGTAGCATACAAATGCAGAAGGCAATATTAATTTGAAGCATTCATTACATTTTTGGATAACAATACGAAGGAACAATTATTTATTTATTTTAATGTCATTTGTTTACTGGGAAAGTCCAACTGGGCACAGGTGCCCATTTTCAGCAGAGACCCGGGGAGAAAAGCTCCAAGGTAATAAATTTAATGCAATTAATATTTACAATAACAAATTTTATAATGCAGATACAGCGTATACATGGTTTAGTAGCCATTATAATAAAATGAATATAAAATCATTATATTGAGACTTTACAGATAGAAGAGTGGTGTATAAGATAGGTAGAAGTAATTTCAGAAATTCATTAGAGTGACATATTAGAAGGGATACGTAAATTTAATAGAAAAGTAGCAATGGAATGGTAATTTGGTTGTGAGAAATAAGAAGTAGGTATAGTAGTATAAATACTACAATAAAGTGAAGTATTACCAGAGGATAAGCAGGGTAATGATTTAATGCTTTAAATGGAGATAATAAAAGGTGATGAAGGATATTAGGAGAAGCTATGTGGATCAGGGACAAAGTCATGAGGCAGAGAGGAAATCTTTAGTTATGGTTTGGAAAGATGATAGTGCCAGACAGACTTGATTGATATAGGAAATTTCTTTCAATTTCTAACTACATTATCAGAATATAGACTGACTCCAGCAGCCCTTTGGGGTTTGTAGATGATAATCAGCTGTTTATCATTTCACCAAAGGAGATTGTTTGGTAGATAGAATTGGAGTATGAGGCTAATTACTGGGCAAGAAATGGTGTATAGGTGGTTTTGTGGGTTCAGATGAGCTGGGTATACGATAGATGGTGGGTAAGTCTGAGCCAGTTAAGTATTTTTAGTACTAAAGAGTAGTAGATCTGGTAATTTTATTTTCAAGCAAATCTGGCAAGTTTGTTGTAGCATTGTTCAAGTTTAGAACAGTAAGACTTGTAAGTTGGTCATAACAGAGGCTCCATACAGGAGAGTGAGTAAGAGATAAGTGGTAGCTACAGTTAACTTGGCAGCATCTGTAAGGAATTTCTTTACTCTGTGAAAGGTGCTTAGTTTTTGACTTTTTTTATGCTGGTGTGGATATATAACTCAAATTTAAGATTGTCATTGACTGTTATGAAAATTAAGTTTCTATGTGATGTAACTTTTATCATGGTATTATTTAAGGAAGAAATGTTAAAGTTATTTTTTTTCACGGCAATGGAATTTTTGAAAAAGAGAAGTAATTTACTTTTGAGGGGAATTTAATAGCCGGTGATTATCCAGTAGCCAACTTTCAACAGACTTAATTGCTTCTTGAGTAATTCTCTGAAGAAGTATGAGGTTATCTGAGTGCATAGTAGGGTAGAATTATCAGCATATTATATGAGGGAAGCCAGCTGAAAGAGTTTATGTAGATTATTACTGAATATATCAAAGAGCAGAGGACCAAGAGTATAACCCTGTAGCATGCCAGTATTAACAAGAAAGAAGGGAGGAAGAAAAGGTAGAGATCCATTTAACAGACTGGTATTGATCAATTACTATGCTAAATCATAGTAATGCAGATTGTGCTAGCTCTAAGGAAGACAGTGGATAGAAGAGTTTTTGATGAAAGACTAGATCAAAAGCTTTAGCCAGATCATGAAATACAGAGGGAAACATTTTGCCTTTGTCTCTGGCTTTGATAATAGCATCTTTGAATGTTAAAATAAAGTGGTGATAGTGTTATGGGTGGGTCTGTAAACATGTGGCGTGTGGGAACTTCTTCTGAAGCATGTGTTCAAGTAGTTGTTTCGGCATGCACTTCTCCATAAGTTTTTACAAAGGGTATACTATGGTAATAGGTCTGAAATTGGTTATATCAGATGAGGTTCCTCCATTAAGAAGTGTGTGTGTGTGTGTGTGTGTGTGTGTGTGTGTGTGTGTGTGTGTGTGTGTGTGTGTGTGTGTGTGTGTGTGTGTGTGTGTGTGCGTGTGGGGGGTGAATATTTCTTTCCAAAGAGGAGAAATGTATGAATCTTTGATAGATCTGTTAATTAGGATAGACACATGATAGACTATGAAACTGGCTGCTAGTTTGAGGTATTCTCCTGGGAGATTATCTGCTGAAGGAGAACAAGGTTTTGGTATAAGGAGTAACGGTTTGATGTAGGAGGTCTGGTTGGGTTATAGGGTGTTTTCTCTCTGAAGAGAAGGAATGTCAGGATTGCTAGGTGGAAAACTTTTGTAAGGGCTTTAATACCTTCGTTAAAATATGTGTTAAACTGAGCAGCTATTTCAGAAGTAGTGCTATTTGGGGCAGGATTAGAAGTGGTGGTTGTTCCAGGATGGAATATATTATTAATAGAAGACCAGAATTGTTTAGGGTTTGAACACTGATTTAGTAAGGGGTTACAGTAGTAGATTTTCTAGTCTGCATTAATCTCTCTTTTAGTACAGTTATTTAATTTTTTAAAGTTTTGTAGATTTTGAAGAGATCGATTTTTTTAACCTTACTTTTCAAGCCCTATCTCTTTCATGCATCAGGTGACTGCTATGAGTAGATAACCATGGGGTATGATTATTCTTTACTTGTTTTTTTCTAGGTGGAATGAGACTATTGAGGGTTTTCAGGACAAGTGTATTAAATTTGTATACAGTTTCATTGAGTGGAACATTTTTCAGGCTAAACCAGTTAAAGGAGCTTAGGATTCAATTAAATGTATCAGAATAAAAATTACTGAGGTTACTTGAGGTTCTAAGTAAGTGCTGTTGGACTTGATGGGAACTGAGTCTGCTTGCATGTACTGGGAGGTTGTCAATAAGGGAATTTGAGAGGGTGCCATTGGAGACATACGTAGTGGAATTAGACACCAATATCCAGTCAAGAATTTAGCCACAGTTTTTGACATAGTTATAATGTGTGGGAGAGGAAATGAGTCAAGTCAAGCCAAATAGGTTGAGTCTAGTTAATGGGTATTTTGTGGAGATGATCTGCCAATTGAAATTAACGTCACCTAGGATTATCTTTTCATTAGAAATTGTATGTGAGATCTAATTTAGAATGTCTTCCAGAGGTTGTAGCATTATTGCCTGGGGGAAAATATAGTACTATAATACATAATTGTTTATGGTTATTTATTTTAAGATGAGAGATAAGGAGTTCAGCTTTATGGAATTTGGGAACAGGGTTGTCATAGGGTAGGATTTCATGATAGTCATTTTATAGTAAAGCTAGTCCACCACATTTTTTGAGATCTATCAGCCCTGAAGATATTATAACTGGAGAGTGAAATTTCAGAATCATGTATATGGGGTTTCAGCCAAGTTTCAGTTATGGCAAGAATATCTGGTTTATTGTGGGAAATTCATGTATGGAGTTCTGAAATTTTATTATAGAATCTACAAGTATATTATAAAATAAAAGTAAGTTGTTTGGGTGAGTTTGAGGTAGGTGGGTTAGGATTTGATGATTTTGATGGTGGTGTGGCCCATGTTTTGGAAGGCGATGGGTGGGCTGAGTAGGAAGGGGTGTTTGGCTTGGGATGAGGTTTATAGGCTATTGGGGAATCAGGATGGAAGTAGGGGCCAGGTTGGGGTGAATATCCCCACAGTGTGGTACAAGACAGAGAAAAGTGGATGAGTCTGGTAAGCTTGTTTTGGTTTAACTTTAAGAGTTTATTTTATTTTGATGTGGTAGATGTGAGATCATGAAATAAATTACAGTGTATATCTAATGATGAGCAGAGCTACTACTGCATTACACTGACACATTCAGCCTTCTCACATCTCCTCGCCACATCAGTACTATCATGTATGTCTCACAATATCAGGACTTTAGCTAATGCCATGGGAATGGAGAAAGGCACATGAAACAGCTGAAATGCTTTCATTTTTCACACAGCACACACAATTAATATTAACATCCTTTCAAATGGCATATTTTCAGTCAATACTGACCTTACTTGAGTTTCTTACCTCAGCACATTCATACACTAAAATTAGTGCCAAGATTTATTATGACCTCCATCAGTAAAATATACTATCAACCAGTTTTAAACCCTGCATTACCTATGCTGTTAATTTAAGCTCAATACATTTGCATATTATGCCACAGAGATATGTGTGTGACAACTTGAATTTCTTTACTCAGTATTGTCCAGATTGCTGAGGAAAGTGCAGCAATGCCATTTTCAATTACATTTTGTAAGTTTTTACCTAATGACTACTGCCAGTTAACAGGGTGCAATACCAAATGGAGTTCAAATAGTAAAGGGGAACAAATTTGGAAAGAAGTACTTTAAATGTACATTTCTGATGTTTAACCAACCTAGTTATCTTGCATCAGGAACCTGTATGGATTGAAAACATCAAACTAGGGTATTTTCTTATATTTGCCACACACAAAGGCATATATTAGCAAGGACAAAAAGCATTTAGTGGTACTCAAAATGTAATATTGTATCAAGCCACACTGAAAGTACAACAGAAACAAGTCATGAAAGTTGTCCTTTCTCATTTAACAGTAAATGTCTGGATGATTGGGATATTGTCAACAGTTAGGATACCCATGTACTCACACAATATTAAATTAAAGACTGCAAACACTGCAGGTGTATTCCTGTCTTTCTTTATGGTGCCACAATCCCTTATCTATGCTTTCTTAAGACCAATTCTATTTCAGTTTTATTGTATATGTTATCCGTATCAATGCTTAATGTACTCCCTTAAATATGAACAGCATTTCGTAGTAAGGAGCAGTAACTGTAGTCATTAAAGCCAACATCTGAATTTTATTCTCCTAACTCAGTCAATGTACTTTCTGATGTTTGGGTAAGTCTCTTCTCCCTGACACACCCTCGGTAAATGTGCATCAAAGAGGGGAGACTAAAACCCTCATTGCTCCATCAGTCAGATTAATGCTAGATACCTGGAAGCCATTAGCAGGTCATACTTCTCAATGCCCATCCTTGCAGTGCTAAGGCATGTGCATGCAATTCTATATATCCTTACATCATGTTTATCTTCCCTACAGTTAGTGCAGAATATGGAACTCAAGAATGTTAATGATTTAACACCTTATTTCATACTCACAGTGCTCACAGGACTGACTCTGCACTACATAAAGGTAATCATGTAGCTAATACACTTGCAGTGGGGATATTGTTTGTTTCCAGAGAGCTCAATACTGCTAAATAAATACAATTTTTATAGAATTCTCTACTTTCTACACTGCTTTATTGTCAAGGTATGTTGCTATTTCTTGGATAATACTTTTATTGCAACATTAATGGGTGAATTGCAATGCCCACTCCAAACCATTTTATCCCTTTGCTTTTGGCATGGCCCAGGTATATCATTTATGCCTGCATTACAAAAAAGTATGCTACAAAATGCTATCTGACCTATATTTTGTAGGCTGTATTTTACTGTTTTTGCACAGTTATTGCACATGAGAGTATTATAACTTTGTAGCAAAGTCTGGAGTTTTTACACGTGTTGCACAAATAAATAAAATAAAATAAGAGTTCTGCATTATCTTAATTTTGCCTGACTAAATAATTTTTTTGCCTGACTGAATTATTTTATATATTTTCTGACATTGTTTTCTGTTTCTCATCTGTCCTGAAACTGCCTCCCACTATTCCTGTGGTAGAGTTTATAAAACTGGTCCAACAGCTTTTGTGTTATCTGATTGCTTCAAGGCTTGCTGATTTAAAAATAGTTTCTGTATGTAAATTCTTGCATACACTGTTGGAAACTCCTGTTGATCTGGGAGGCTAAGATTCAGTCCAGGGAAGTGTGATTCTCAAACAATCTGGAAATATATCTCTGATTGATAAGTATATTTCTTGGCATTTTAACCTTTCAGAGTTCTGCATTGTCTTAATTTTGCCTGACTGAATTATGTTTTTGCCTGACTGAATTATTTTATATATTTTCTGGAACTTTACTAAAAAAAATGCACTACTTGATAGTAGCTTGATTAAATTGTGACTGTTATTCTAAGCCTTTTGGTTTAAGCACTTGGGCTTCAGACCAGTTGTTTTACATTAAGAATGTTTGTGGTCTGCATTGTTGTGGCAGGACAGGTATCTTACATCCTTCTAAGTTGGGAGTTGCTGATTGAAGGCTTAGTGTCTGTTATTCTAAAAGTGTATTAGTTCTGGTTTAAGGACTTGGGCTTCAGGCCAGTTATTTTACATTAAGAAGGTGTGGTCTGCACTCTTGTGGGAGGAGAGAGTAGATTCTTCCTTCTGAGCTGGTAGTTTCTGGTTAAAGGCTTATAGTGCTTGTTTATTTGAACTGTTTCTTTCTGAAATTGGTGCGCCTTGTTTGCTGTAACAGAGACTACACCACCAAAACACACATAGAAACATAAAACACACACCTACATTCACGGAGGCTCTCAATAAAAATCTGCTCAAGCAACAGAGAACTCCAAAGCAGAAACGCAAGCAACCTCCACCCCCAACACAACCCAAATGACACATAGCCCACAAACTCAGTGTGCCACTTAACCACATCCCATAAGGCATAACAACGTACCCAACACTCTAGTCATAGGCGACTCTATAGTCAGGCACACTGATGCTCCACTCACCTGGCTAAACAAAGAAAGTTACTGTCAGCTGCCTGTCGGGTGCCAGGATCTGCCACATAATGCACGCGCTCAGGTCACTCCACAACAAGTACAAATATGACTCTGTTATTGTCCATGTTGGTGTGAATGACGTGAGATGTACCTCCCTGGACTACATGAAAAGAGACATGGAGGAGCTCTCCGATCTTGTAGCCCAGACAGGTATGACCCTAGCCCTGAGTAGCATCCTGCAATCACCCAGAATGATACCAGAGTACAAGGACAAAATGATTGACTTCAACAATTGGCTAAGCTTCTGGTGTCATTCTAAGGGGATCCAGTATCTGTCTGCCTGGGATGACATGATCGACAGACCACGATGCTTTGCCAGAGATGGCCTGCATCTGTCACCCTTGGGATTCCGGATACTGGCTAAGGCTCCTGCCACCCCTATAATGCCTTTTTTAGGCAAGGTTCAAATGACAAATTCACCACTGTAACAGGTACAAACAAGCAAAATTTGAGGGTAATGTTACTCAATGCTAGAAGTCTAAACCTCAAAATGCATTAACTCGAGGCACTCCTTAAAATGGAGAACATCGACATCTGTGCAGTGATAGAGACTTGGTTTAAGGCTCCAGAGGGCACCCCTGCATTACCAGGCTATAATACATACCACACCTTTCGGCCACCTAACCTGGACCAAAATACAAAAGGTGGAGGCGTGTCCATATTCATTAAGGATATCCACACCTAAAGGCTAGTTGCTCAGCATAATGCATCCGAGATTATCCAAGTGCAACTAACTCTGGGCAAGACCGCAATCCAAATTGTAACTTGCTAAAGACCCTCCACCATACCCCAGGATTCCCACACCTCATTTATTGATACACTGGAAAAGATTAGGGTACAACCCAACACCCTAATAATGGGTGATTTCAACTACCCCACCATTAACTGGAAAAACTACTCATGTACTAACTCTTTTGCTCAGTATTTTCTGGAATTCATAAATTCCAATGCCTTGGATCAACTTATTCACACCCCCACCAGGGGCAGCAATATCCTAGACCTGGTCATTACCAACATGTGTGACCAGTGTTCCACAACAAAGGTCAATTCCTCATTGGTCATTTCCGACCACAAGCTAATCACCCTAGACATCCACATTCCACCCTCACCCCCATTAGGGAAACCACTGTAAAAAATTTCTCCAAAGTCAATGCTTCTCAAGACAGAAGTGGCAAACTTCACGACACCCATGCAGACGGACAATAGAGGTACAACTGCTGAATCCTGCACAAATGCACTTTATTAGCACTTACATGAGTACATGGATTGTGCTATCCCTAAAAGAACCAAGATGCTATCCTCCAAAAAAAGGAAGCCAATCTGGTGGTCCCCTGCCATAAACAAACTCTACAACAGAAGAAAGAAACTGTTGCAAAAAAGAGAAAAATCCCATGATTGGAGGAACTCCCTGGTCAGCCTCAGTAAGAAGCTGAGATCCTTCATAAAATCCTCCAAAGCTAGTTACTAAAACAAAATTGCCACTGATTCTAAAGACAACCACAAAGCATTCTATAGCTATGTCAAGAATTTCAATGGCAACACTCAGATCTGTTCTGAGTTACAGTACAATGGCACTAAATATACAGAACCAACTGATATTCTCAACATCCTGGCAAATAGGATCAGTGCTAACTTTACCCCCTTCTCACCACCTAATGGACCCATCTCTATACCGGAAGAATGTAAAGTTCCTGTGGTCATGGCTGCACAGGCCAAAACCACACTCTCCAAAGCCAAGAACACAGCATCCATGGGACCTGACAACATCCCAGGCTGCGTTCTACATGAACTACAAAACGAACCAGCACCCCACCTAAGCACCATGTTCAATCATAGCCTCACCTCAGGCTTTGTGCCCACTGAATGGTGCACAGCAATGGTTATCCCATTCCACAAAGGGGGAGCCAACACAGACCCTAGGAACTACCACCCCATTAGCCTAACGAGCCTGGTCTGCAAGGCCATGGAACATATCATCATGAAACTTATAAAAAAAGACATTGGTAATCTCTAAACTCTGGATCCCACCCAGTTCAGGTTTGTAAAAGGCAGATCATGTCTCCTAAATCTGACAGACTTCTTTGAAGCAGTCACCAAAGCTGTAGACGAGGGTAAGGGGGTTCACACAGCCTATCTAGATGTCACCAAGGCTTTTGACACCATCCCCACTCTGGAATTATAGATAAACTCACTAAACTAGGTATAAGTCCCTATGTCACAAGATGGGTTGCCAAATGGCTCACTGACAGAGCCCATACTGTGAAAGTAGCAGACTCCAAATCTGACTTCAGACCAGTGACAAGTGGGGTATCACAGGGTTCAGTCCTTGGTCCTCTCCTGTTTGCGATCTACTTTTCTGAAGTACAGGCTAACACAGAAGGTCTTTGACTAACGAAGTTCGCAGATGACTGCAAACTAGGAGCCATAATTGAAACTCCTAATGATGTGGACATCCTACAAAAGGACCTCACTGAGACAGATGCCTGGTGTCAAAGCAATGGTGTCAAGCTCAATGCCAAAAATGCATTGTCATCCCCTTTGTTAAAAACTCTGTACCCATGAGCTTCCACATAGGTGGTAGTCTACTTAACTCTGAAAGTGTGATAAGAGACCTTGGGACACAGGTTGGTAGTAGTCTCTCCTTTGATAATCACATTGCCACAGTAGTCAGGAAATCCTTCTACGTGGCACACCTCATCACAAAAAGTTTCCCATCTAGGAAAAAAGAGGTCATTGTTCTCCTCTACTCATCACTCATTTGACCCATTATAGAGTACAACACCTCTTTTGGTATGTACCTCACAAGACATGTACAACAACTGGAAAGGCCACAGAAATACCTCACAAAGAGGATTACCAGCCTCAAACAGATGCCCTACACAGACTGTCTCAAAAAACTCCAGCTTTACTCCTTCGCATATCGCCTACTCAGAGGCGATTTCTGCCTAACGTACAAAGCTATGTCAAACCCAGAGCTGATGGACATGCTCCACTTAAAGTAATCCCAATCCCTCTGAGCTACATGTTCTAGGGTCCTAAACCTTGTCACCACAATAAACAGAACATGCTGGAGGGATAGATTCCTGTCCCAGAGACTTCCCAAACTCTGAAAAAAGTTACCTAAACTACCTATCTATATCAAGCAAAGCTCCTCATTAGCACTCTTCAAGAAAAATCTTGATGATTGGATGGGAAATAGGAAATTCACCCCAGGGATCACCTTTTTGGCTCTGCTCGACAGGGGCACAGGAAAATAATTTTCTTGGATGGCGAAAGCCAGGTTACCTTTTTGGCTAGGCTTATATGCTAGGGCCAATAGCCTAGTACCTACCTATGAACCTATGAAACTCAGTTTGTGATTTTTACCTGACTGCCCTCTACAGCAGTGGGGATGGTACTTATAACAGATGTCTTACATTTCTACTGCTACATTGTGAATTCTTATTGTTAATGCTGTGATGTACTACACAATTACACAAACCGGCATTCTTTACATTACAGAACTGTTATAGATTGTTGCTGATATTTCATTTAGATTTTTTTTTTGGTTGGGGCTGTCCTAACTTGTGTATACTCTCAGGGAGCATTACCTTTTAAATTGCTGTGTGTATGATAGATGCATACATTCACAGCTATCCTGTCTATATATTTAATTATGTGTCTGTTTTCTGTTTCATCTCATACAGGGATATGGCACCCAAAAAGAAATCTGTACCCTGCATGCTACCATACACTGATGCAGAAAATGAAGTCATTATCCAAGCTTTAGACTGCCATGGAGCTTTTCTGTTAGGGAGAGGTGTAAGTAATCCATCTGCCCAAAATAGGATATGGCAGTAGGTGGTCGATGACATCAGTGCTGTTGGAGGGCATGGGGGAATTTTCTCCCAAATACAACACTGGGTAAGTGAAGAGGTGGCTACAGGAAGTGATCCTGCTACCAAACCACCACTAACCTGAAAACTGGCATTCTTATCCACTGTCAGAGATCCGGATAGTTCAGTAGAGATTTCACACAGAATCCTTGACATTAGTGGTATTGTGAACAATAGATCCAGAATGCCTCAAGCAAAATTTCCAAATACGGTAAATGCAAATGTCATTGTTATATCTTTATATGCATATATCTTAGATGTCTGATGTTTATAGAGTGAGCGATAAGTGTGAATCAGACAACATAGTAATAGAGACATAAAGGAGGGTGTATGGGGGTAATCCAACTATTCATTACATTTTTTAAGAGAACATTCTTAATCTACACATGTAAATGGGATTGCTATCTTTTTATTGTTTCATTTACATTGTGATACTTATCAGTCTTCTTTCCTTTCTCTTCCTAACATACAGGAATATCTGGATTGCAGGCTGCCAGCCCACCTGCACATGGTAAGCACACATTTGGTCATTGCTATTACTATATTTACTATATATAAGGTAGATTCAGGTCTAAATAAGTGTAAAATTTGTGTTGCTTTAGCATCTATTACAGTTTCACATACATTTTGTATGAGAAAAATACATGATCAGTTTTATTCTTTATTTCTCTGTTTGTTATGTTTGCTGCTTGTTATCATATGTGATCCTGACAGTAGAACTGTGGAACTCCTACAACCTGATGTCAGAGTATCGGTAGCCTCTGATGATGATGGTGACAATGAAGAGACACATCCTTGGTGTGCCAAGGGTCAGTCTGACACTGTGGTTGTGGCTCTCACATCCTCTGTCCTTATTATGGACACAGTCAGTATGCCTATACATACTCATGGCACAGAGACCTCTTATATAGGACAGATTGAGGGAGACACAGTTGATCAGAATATTGTGGTTACTCTGGTTGTAGAACTGGTTGCTTCTCACCATAGCCAATGTGAGAGTGAGCTGCCACACAGGAGGGATTCATAGAGGTGCTCTGAAGAGGCTTGCTGGTCACCCTTCTACTGATGCTGGTGTGTCATTAGGCATCACCAAATGTATGTGTAAGGCCACAGTGGAAGTGCAGGCATTTTCCATCAGGGCCTTTTAAGAAATAGGGGGAGTCATGCATTCTGATATGTGTGACTCCCTGAATCATGTGGGAGACTCTTTGGACAGGATAAATGACACACTGGATCAGACATTGACTGTGATGGAACACCTGCTGGGGAAGGTAGGCATCCACATGGCTGAAGAGCTTCTACAACTTCTGGTGTTAGCAGATGTGGCCATACAAAATCCTGTTCCCATAGTGACACTCTAGTGACACAACTTCTACTGTTCCGTTAGTGATTGTGGTGTCCACATCCAGATGTATTAGGTAATGGGGTCATAGTTCTGGATGTAGTCATAAAGAGAGCTCATCCAACAAACATCATTCATGTTCAGGTAGGCCCACAATGTCTAGTCCAGACTGTGGAATTAGCAGTGCAACTCCTGACAGAGGTGGATCTCATGATCGGGGGTGACAATGCATAAATGACTACCATACATGGTGCACACCTGTTCAAGATGTCATGATGTAGTGCTAGCACAGTGCTTGATTGTGTTCATGCATACACAAACATATTGAGAAATAATATACTTGCCCATACCACTTCGTACACATGCAGCTATCTAAACAGTACTGTTGAGGGCTATAGATCTGCTGTTACTGGCCCTGAACACTGTATACTCTGATAGGTACATGTGTTTCTTACTAATATACACTCACTTCTTTGGTGTCACCCTTGCCTTCCTACTACCCCACTGCCACTCTCTGCAAATGAAGATGACTGTTCCCTGCCCTTTAAAGATGTCTTTGTCACTTACAGCTGCATATATGTCTGATGCACACAGTGGATAGGTAAAGGTTGCTTACTCATAAGCTTGCATTTATCAGTATGTATTGTAGATGACTAGTGCTTAATTTCTTCTTCCTACTCATTTGCAAATGATTGCTTATATAATCATTGAACCTTATTGTACTGTATTTCAGTTAGTATGTTAAGTAAAGCAGAAAAAGCATTAGGTACTTAAGTCTTACTTCTTGGTATAGTTCTGCAAATAATTGACATGTTTCATGCTTTAAAGATGGTGGGCAATTTAAATGCTTGATACACAGTATTGGTTATAAAAGAGAAGTGTATATTGTAAAAATCTCATATAGGCAATATTAATGACATCAATGTATTCCTCAGACAAATGCTCTGCTTAGGGGCATATACATATTTCCATATGAGAGCAATCAGTTATACACAACGTGTCATTACTTCAGGTGACAATTGTATCCTTGGGGGTTGTCCCTGTCTGATGCTATCAGAACACAGCTATTACATAGTTAAGTAAAGGTTGAGGGGCAGACCTCTCAACCTCTTACAGCAAGAAATCTGAACAAAGCTATCAATAATGGGGGGGCAAAGGCCCAAAAATAGGGGCAATGTTTAAATACTGCTCTTACAAATTTAAAACGTTGATAGAATATCATGAAAGTTTTGAAGGGTATGAAATCTGAATCTCGAATGACTGTCGTTATTTTCTGAATTCAATCCTAAATGATTTGCCAGTGATTTGCCAAATCCCCACAAATCTTATGAGAAACAGACCAAAAATATGAATCACAAATCTGGGTCATTCTTCAAAAATCTGTACAGTTGAGAGGTATGTTGAGAAGTTTGTCAGCCATCAGTTTTCCTACATATGTGTATGAAGGCTGCCAGCCCAGATAGCTAGACTTTTGCAAATAATTCTATATCATTTGTGAATAGTAATATGATGTGCATGCTTGTCCTACATATGTAAGAAAAGTGTGCTGAGCTTTAAGAATGTAACAATGGTGTACCCGACTGAAAAAAAACAGAGTTAACTTGCAAAACTCTAAGAAAATAAGTTGACAAGTAAAGAGTTTTACAATTGTTTTCCACAGCTAGAAGACATAATATATGCAGCTAGAAACTCTTTCTATTGTCTGGAAACAGAAATAATTATAGGTTTCAAAGGTAAAAGTGTGTAACTGTTTTATGACTTACAGTTCCATGCAAGCTTCTATGAGATATGTATTTTTGACATAGAGGTGCTAACCTTTAAGTTTCTGTTAGCCTAGAAACTAAAGGCAGACGTGACAAGAATGATATAATCTGAGATAACCCAGCAGAAATGTTTGATAGTAATTTAAGAACTATCTCAGAGAGTGAGTCAGAGCATTTTGTATCTTGTCTTGCATCTAGAAATATCCTCTCACCAGCACTTCTGCCTTGGTAATAGTAAGTAGTAGATTACAGTGATTTCTCTTAGAGATAGATCAGAATATAGCAAGATTAGTTTAGATGTTTTCTGTATTTATGTGAGACTGTCCTGTAATGTTGTTTTACAATATTTTCTGTGATTTTGAACTCTGTTCTTACTGTGTTGAGTTGAGTATTATCCTGTGCTTTTATTATTTATTATTAAATATATTTAAACATTTTAATTGTTGCTGGTTTGTTTAGAGATATTTAAGCTCTTAGAGTACTTGCATATGTATTTGGTGGCACTGTACAGGCCACTCTTAAATAGCCTTAAAAACTGTCACACTTACCATTTGGATAATAGTAACATTACACAGTAGAATTGGTCACCCTTTGGGAAGGACCTTATAGTAGCTGATAAGTAAGGGTGGCTGGTGGCAGTGTTTACTACCTTATAGTCTGGGCAGAAGAGGGCATAGCTAGTAAACCTGTGCCAGCCTTCCCCAGGAGTGTATGTGTGTTTGCATATAAATCAAATCAAGTGTATGTGTGTGTGTGTGTGTGTGTGTGTGTGTGTGTGTGCGCGTGTGTGTATGCGTGTGTGTATGTTTGTGTGCATGTGTGTGTGTGTGTGTGTGTGTGTGTGTGTGTGTGTGTGTGTGTGTGTGTGTGTGTGTGTGTGTGTGTGTGTGTGTGTGTGTGTGTGTGTGTCAGCTACTTGGGCAGGGACACAAAGGACTGGTTGGACAGAGAGGGTGCTGGAGGTTTTGGCTTGACCACTTGGCTGAGATCTGAATCCTATAGCTCTGCCAGTGGGGAGTCTTATTGGGGATCTGGAGGAAGGGAGAGAAACCAGCCTCAGACTGACTGTAATCTCTGTGTGCTCTTAAGGGAAATTGTGTTTTACTGTGTGTGTGTACTTGTGATCCTGCCAATGTGCACATCCCTCATTAGTGCTAGTGGTGAGGATTGAGGCTCCTTGATTACTGGGCCAGTGCAGGGGACATCACAATGTGTATGTGTAGGGTCTTAGATTTTAACTTGGGTAGTGATTGTTTATGCTGTCCTTTGGCAGCACCATCTGCAGTTGTGATCCCTTGCATGTAGTAGCATTGCATTTAAAAACTGATGTAACATTCTAGAGACTGATGCCTGGGAAAGCTTCCTGATATATCCCCTATAGATCTCTGGAAAGTACCAGTAGCTAGTATATGTAATTCTACACATAATTTTATTTCCACTGGGATGAGTTCTCCATGATTTCCCTGGGGCTTGAGGCAGGGGCAGCAGAGGCTGCAAAGTTCCTCCACTGTTTCTCTGTCTACCCTGTATCTCTAAGCAATTTCTGTGTCATGCAGTCCATCATAAGTCAAACATGGTTTAAACACACCACTTCTTTTTGTCCCAGATCTGGCAGTAGTAGAACCCTGATTTAAACCCTGTTGCACATATGACATAATAATAGAAGCAGCAACCTATAACATGCTTTTTTTCTAACTGTAATCATGCTGTATTTCAAAGAGTTTTAGTGTACAGGGCACAAGGCTACACTGACTGTACATGATTGCATTATAGCTTCTTGACTAGCTTTGCCATATTGGATTGGTTAATTACCATGCACTTCAGCTCTTTATATTGTCATTACCATGTTCTGCTGATTCCCTTTGTTTGGCAGTATTACACATCATGTAGAGATGTTTAATAAATACCAGTGTGCTATCATGTTAGCAGAGTTGCATACTGCCAACATGACAGCTACACCACCTGTAGCAGATAATGAATCCAGCCTGTAATCTAACTATAAAGTAAATGTTGATATATAATATTTCTGGGAATCATAAACTTTTATTTCTCTAATATTCTTCTGAAATGAAGAGTCTGCTTCTCAATCTCAGTCAGTGGATATTTGAAGCCCAAATCACTTAAGTAATTCTGTACTTTAATATATATATTTTTTTAGTTTCTGGCTTAGTCACATGCAATGATACAGTAGATGGTTTCTTAGATTATGCTGCTTGAATATGAGGCATATGTAGCTCTCAACTTCTCAATGTAAGAATCAGTGAGAAAGCCAAAAATAATAGGAGGACAAGTGTCCCAAATCAGGGACTATTTTTAAACAGTAATTTAATTTCAAAAATTTGCAGAACCTGTGGTGCCCAAAAAATGACTTGGAAATATGCTTCCAGACAACAAATGTATTAGAAATATGTTAAGTACTGTCATTCCCACTCATTACTATGGAATTTCATCAGAACAAACCAATTAATGAATTGCCTTATTTTAAATATCATTCCATTAATCACATGCTTTAAAACCTCCAATAAAATCCTTGCACATGATTAAATACCTCCAATAAAATACTAATTTACCTAGGAAGTTAACAGAGCAACAGAGTTTCTGTTAACATATACCTTCTGGGGAAAAAGTATGAAACTCTAATGTCTGGCATTATTGTCTGGCTGTAATCCTCAGTAGTTAAAAAAAACATACATTTTGCAAAGGGTAGAGAAAAAAATATATAGGTCAAAATCAGGGACATTCTGCAAAATTAAGGGCATTTGGCAGCTATGACAGCATAATGCATATCAATGCTACTGTATACTAATTCCAAAACTCTGTATCCATAGATAATGCAAACTAGGAGTTAAAACATTTTAGAAGATGTGCCCATTCCCATGGCATAGAGGCATGAATCTCAAGTTATAGCCTAGATAACCTGCATTTGATTAGTAACCTGGACATCTGATGAAATGGATGGGGGAAGTACCTTTCAGCTGTTCAAATTTTCAGAGTGATCTAATTTAAGATTCTTTGCTGCTCCACTTTGAGTTATGGCTGCTCTGCATTCTGTGCTGTCTTATTTGTTCAACTTCAGCAAGGCATGTAACCAATGAAGATTGACTTCCTGTGCTGTGTCTTCAAGCAAGCAGTCCAATCACTGTTCATGCTGCTATATCCTGAAATTAAGCAGTTGAGAGCTGTGGTGGATGATAGGTCAGTTGTTAACTTCTGCTAAGTCATAGACATTTGCACTGAAGGATAGAAGTCTGCCCATGTTTATGTCATCATAAAGTAAAAAAGTGCAGGCACAGGCATTCTTTTACTGATTTCTGGAGTCCCTTGTTTCACAATGAAGAACAACAGGGACAAGAGGAATGTGTGGTTTCTGTTTGTATTAGTGAACTTTAATTATGAGGATGTTAATGACTTTAGCTGTATAACTTAGAAGCCAGATGTCAGGAAAACAAAATAGTGGGTCAGTGAAGCTGGGCAACCTGTCATCTGTCCTTGATTTATTTGATTCTCTACTAAATGACTGAGGATCATGGTCAGTCAACAATGCCAGCCATTAGAGTTTTGTACTACATATTGTTCTGAAAATGCATGTTGATGCAAAACCTGTTGTTTTATTAGCATTCTAAGTTATTTAAAGTAAAATTTAAAAATGACCCCTGTTTTAGGGCCATTGCTCCACCATTATTTTTGCTTTTGTTCAGTATTCTTGAACTAAGAAGTTGAGAAGTATGTTTGGCAGGAAGATACTTTTGCCAAAATCAGAACTCAGTTTGTGGACACTGTGAAGCATCACTGGTGTGAATGAGGTATGTTGCATTGTTTTTTTTTTTTTTTTTGTTAAATTTTGCTAGTGGGCTGTCTGCAGTGTAGTGGCAGTCTGAACCTTACAGGTGTTGGAAATGCATTATTAGCAGAGATTTCACAAGCTAACATATTTTAACCATTCACTTTGCTGATTCCACCTTGATTTGTTTTGCTGCATATTCAGATGGCAGGGGTCCTTGATTTTGTGGTTTCTAGCTTAAAAAAGTTCTCTCATTTCCTTGGTAGCAGTGTAGGTTTTGTGTGTGTGTGTGTGTGTGTGTGTGTGTGTGTGTGTGTGTGTGTGTGTGTGTGTGTGTGCGTATGTGTGTTACTTGCTAATCCTCCTCCTTGAGAATTCTAATTTACTTATAACTAAAACTTAGGTATTATGAATTTTGACCATCTCCTATAATTTTGGGTGATCCTATGATTATGAGGACTGGCAAGTTGAAAGATACAGCTGGGGATGCCACACTTGAGTAGTCAATGCCAGCTTGGTAATCCTGGTGTGGGCGATGGGGTGTGTGGCTGGTAGGCCCATGGCAGAGATGACACCTAGGAGGGACTGAGTGTATCACTTGCCTGTAGCGGCCATATTAGCTTATACTACATTAGACGGGGAACTCCATAGTGATAAGGAGTGGATAACAGGAGATGTATGTGGGAATATATTTTATTTATTTATATTTATTTATTTATTGACATTTCTTGACCAGGAAAGTCCACTGAGCCATTGACCCATTTTCAGTGGAGGCCCGGGGAGAAAAGCTCCACAGTAATACATTTAAAAATAAAGAACATTAAGACATTTAAGAATGAAAAAAAAACATTTGCACATTATATACCATAGTGGTAGTACATTCAATATAGTACATTTAAAATGAACATATTTATAGTTCCATATTCAGGTAAAAATTGTCAGAAGGTCTGAAGCAAGAAAGAGAGTAAAGTCAATCAGTAAAGGGGCAGAAGTATATAGTGAGGTAATTTGTGAGTGTCACTCAGGATAGTTTAGCACAAGGTAGGGAGAAGGAGAGAAACATCAGGCATTAATGGGCAGCAATATATAATGAAGTAAATTGTGACTGTCGCTTAGGATAGTTTACCATGAGGTAGGGAGGCTATGGAGGTCTGATTGTTGTGCAGTGACAGGATAAGTTTTTTGGTAATGTAGTTTGAGTGATGATTTAAAGAGTTTTGAAGATTCCATTAGACTTATATGGGAGGGTAATGTGTTCTAAAGTTTGGCTATATTACAGAAGTATCTGGCTCTTTTATTTGGTTTTATAACCTTTATTAGTTGTTTCTGAGATGATCTAAGTGACCGACTAGAGTGTAAGTTTGTACGACTGAGTGAAGTGCTGGGCAGAGGTGGGGTTTGAAAATTACTTTATGTGCTAGTATTAGTTGGGTATAAAAAAGATGTCTCAAGAATTCGAGCCATTTGAATTCTGCAATTGCTTCATATTGTTGTATACGATTTGGTTTTCCCGAGGCAAATTTAGCTATTTTATAATAGCAGGATTGCAGTTTATTCCTAATGGATGAAAGTAGGTTGGTATATATAGCACTTCCATATAGAAGGGAAGTGAGGAGTAGGGTACTTGCTAGTTTAACTTTGGTTTGCTTGTTGAGGTATATTTTGTGTCTATATAGTTTGCCTGATTTGAAGTGTACTTTTTTTGTTATGTTATGAATATGTGGCTCAAAGGTAAGTTTGTCCTCTATTGTCATACCTAATATTTTGGCAGTTTTAGCTATTTCTATTTCAGTTCCATCTTTAGAAAAAAGCTTAAAGTCTATGCTTGGTGGTTTTGAAGTGAATAGGAGTAGTTTTGCTTTTTTGGTGTTTAGTAATATTTGAGAATTATTTAGCCAGGTTTCTATGGAAGTAAAAGCTTTTTGGGTTATTTTGAGAAGGTCAGAGAAATTGTTGGTGGAAGATATAATTGTTGAATCTTCAGTGTATTGGATCAAGTTTCCTAGTTGAGAGACTTTGTGAAGGTCATTGATAAAAATATTAAAGAGTAGTGGCCCTAGAATGGAACCCTGAGGGACTTCTATGTTGTGTTTTTGATAGGTAGATTGCGCATTTTGCCATTTTACTGATTGTTTTCTGTTACTGAGGTAGGAGGTAAACCAATCAACAGAACTGGGGGAACATTCTAGTTCTGATATTTGGTGTAGTAGTTTGTTATGTGATACTGTGTCGAAAGCTTTTGACAGATCTAGTAGGATTACTGAGGTATAGAGACCAGTATCAAAGGCTTTGTTGACAGTATCAGTAAAAGAGAATAGGGCTGTAATTGTGCTATGCCCTGGATGGAAGCCATGTTGTGAGGGAGAGAGAAGTTCATTGTCTAGGAGGTGTTTAAGTAATTGAGTGTGTACACATTTTTCTATTTTTGATAGTGGTGAAAGTATGGAGATTGGGCAGTAGTTTGACACGTCAGGGGAAGTTCCACCTTTATGTAGTGGGGTGATGATTTTTTCCGTAAGTCTGGGACATAGCATTCAGAGAGAGACCGATTTATTAGTATACTGACTGGGTATGCAATTGCGCTTGATGCTAGCTTTAAGTATTCGGGGGGGGGGTTGGGGGTTGTCAGCCGAGATAGAGCAGGGTTTAAGTTTATTTAGAAGTTTGAGTATTTGTGAGGTTGGAATTGGTTGGATGGAGAATGAAGGTGCTGTTGGATTATTAATGCAGGAGTCTAGAGTAGGGGAAGTTTTATTATTATGTGAGGAATCTTTTGTAGGGTCTTTGATTCTTTGAGTAGGTTTTGAATAGTAGTAATGAAATGGATGTTACAATCATGAGAGATTTGCTGTGGACTTTTGTCAGGTGTAGGGGATGGGTTTTACAAAGTGCAAGGATTAAGTAATGTAGAGACTGATTTCCAAAAATTATTTGGATTGTTGTTTGCAGTGGATAGCTGCAAGGTAAAGTAGTTTTCTTATCTTGTATGACTAGTTTTTGGAATTATTTCGGTGTTGCTTATAGGTAAGTTTGGTTTGTTTAGTTTTAGATTTTTGCCACTGTTTCCATGCTTTATCTCTAAGGAGGAGGCTTTGCTTTGTTGATTTAGTTAGCCAAGGGACATGGTTGGCCTTAGTATGCTTGGTTCGTGTAGGGGCTAAGCTATTTAGTGTGTCCAGAAAAAGTTTGTTGAAGTAATAAACAGCTTCATCTAGGGAGAGAGTTTTCAGTGGGAGCCAATTTGGGGTTTTTAGGATGCTTACAAATTTATCTGGGTCAAAGTGGGTGAGATTTCTGGTTGTTTTGTAGGTGTGTGTTTTTGATATTTGAGGGTGGATCCAATGGGTGAATGCTGGGAGGTGATCACTTAGTATGTTAGGTAAGGTGCCTGAGTTGGAATAATTTTGTGGGTGAGATACTAATATCCAGTCTAGGGTGGATTCTGATCTAGTGGATTGGCCGTGGGTAGAAGTTGTAATAAGCTGTGTGAAGCTGTGTTGGTTTATGCTGTTGACTGGAGAGTTGGTTGTTTGGTTTAGCCAATTAATGTTTGTATCACCTAGAATAATGGTTTCCTATGACATGTTCTGGTTTGCCCAAGATAAAAAGTCCTCTAGGAGGGGGATATTTTGTCCTGGTGGGATGTAGATTACTGCTATAATTATTTGTTTGTTATTGTTAATGTGAAGAGAAGTTAGTAAGATTTCTAGATTGCCAAAAGTGGGGAGTTGTGTGCGATAGCTTGTTAAGTTAAGGCTGTTATCATAGATTAGTGCTATGCCACCACCTTTTTTGTGGAGTCTATCAGCACGAAGTATGTTGTACCCCGGAGGAAGAATTTCAATATCAGCGATATAAGGCTTTAACCAGGTTTCTGCTACTGCTACTGCTACAATATTTGGGGTGTGAGTGGATAGCCATGCGTGGAACTCAGTAATTTTGTTACATATGCTATGTGTGTTTATTGTTACTAGTTGAAGCTGTAGGCTTTTTGAGTTAGTTGAAGATGTAAGGCCAGGGTTGGGGTGGATGTCACCACATTGTGTGAGAGATAGGAGAAGATGAATAATAGCATCAGTGTCATTTTTATGTGAAAGTGGTTTGAGAAGATACATATTGTTTAATTTGAGTTTGGAATGGGTAAGGAGAAGTTTTGTTTTATCTAGATTATAAATATTGTGTAGGAATAAGGAGGGTGAGTTGTTTGAATAACTATTTCTGCTAAAAGGCAATGGAAGGGTTTGTGTACTAGATGTTGGAGTTAGTGAGGGAAAGGTGGAATATGTAGTGGTAGTTAGGGTTAAAAGAGTTAGAGATGTAAAGAGGCTAGGAATGAGAATAATGTATGTTGTGTGACTATGTGTGTGTGGGAGGGCATCTTTCTATGGAGAGTAAGTGTCAATTAAATTTGATCTAAAAGTAGGGGTGGAGCTAAAGAGTATAAGCTGATTGGTTTTCAGGTTGAGGTAGTTTGGGGAGGGGATTATGGATGTATAAATCTAATGAGAGAGGGATGTGGGAATGGGGGTAGGGTAGGGGAGTGGAGTGCACCCGAAGGGTGAACGGAGGAGGCAGGCTCACATCTAGTGATTCCAGGACCAGAAAAAAACAATGTACACAAATATTCCAGGTATGACAAAGCTTAGAAGAGCTAAATAACCTTTCTTTGTACTGTTAGAAATAATTATTAACAGGCAGCAAAGATGAGATGTAGTAGGAGCAAGTGTTTGGGTACTGTTAGATATTTTTAGTCAGCAAATCTAAAACTAGCAATGCAGTGTGTGTTAGCAAGGGTTTCTGAGGAGAAATATTGAGTGTATGTAACTATCGGGTAAGAGAAATAGATGCAGGAAGGCTATAAAAGACAAACAAAACCTATGGAAGAAAGTAGGGTAGGAGACCTACCTAACCAACAGATAACAAGGGCTACAAGGAGGAGGTGTACTTTTGGCTGTCAGGACACTAGCTGAGGGTATTCCAGGAGGCAGGGTGTACTAAAAAGGAAGGAGCACAGATAATCAAAAAATGTAATAATACTTTGATAGAGGTTAGAGTTAATATGATGTCCAAGAAATGCAAAAAAAAACAATGCCTGGTTTCCACATGAAATGCTACCCAGCTATCTTTAAACAGTTTCAAAGTTTAAACATATTCCTGCCTCCTCTTTCTGACCAGGCAGTTATGTTGGGTCTGCAAGCATGACAAGGGAGGGAAGAAAAGGGGCAGCTGTTCTACCAGCTTTTCAGTTGTTCTGTTCTCTACTATCATTGCTGGGGAAAGAGGAAGGTTGGTATGACAGCTTGAGCAGGAATACTTCTGATATTAATCTCTTGCCTGGTTATCGCCTGTGTGTAAAAAATAGGTTGATTGGTTTCAAGTAGTAGAACCATTGAGCAGAGTTCCTGGGGAGATGGGATGGGAGATAAAATATTTTAGGAACTGTTTTTTAGTACATGAGTATCATTCTTAACTTGGTCATAGCTGAAAGGGTCCTTGGATTAGCCGGCTTATTACATTAATAGCTGCACTGACATCCGAAACCTAAAGTGTTTACACTGAAGTACAATTAAAAGAATACAGTGGAAAATGAAATGTGCTTTAATACAATTTAAATGTTCTCTTTGGTGGGGGAGGGGGTTACTACTTACATAGACTAACTCTTAGCCTGTTATACCTTGGAATAAGGAGAATTCTCTGAACAAATGTAATGTTGAACTTAGTACACAATCATTCCTAGTTGGTCTTTTACAGTTTTCAATTTACTGTGTCAAACAGTGCAGCAAATATCTGTCTTGTTCCACAAATAAGTAAATAATCTCTTATCTTGTATTTCTCATATTGTAACTTGCTTATTGTCCTGTCCCTGGTGAAATTACAAAACTGTGGAAGCTTATGGCTACAAAACTCAAAACCCACCATCAGTGCTGTATATCACAGCAGTGGTTAGATGAAAGAAAACAAGCTTTGCTGTCACGGTTTGTGCAGGCTGACTCACTGTACCTTTGTTAGGTTGCTGACCTCATAACTACACAGTCTTTGTAGATAGCTTTATAAAGATTCATTACACACCTGCTTTCTCTTACTCATAGGCAAGTAAAGAAATCTAATGAAAACTGTATATTCGTCACTTCTTTCAACAAATGAAAAAAAACTAATAAAAGCTGGTCTGTCTCTTATTAACTGAGCATTCTATAACAATTCCTATCAATAAGCAACTTCATAACAAAGTTATAACTTGCATTAAGAAACCTAAATCAGGATATTGTGAAACTCTTGTCCTTCTCTACCTGCAATCTTTGATGTATTTCTGATTCCTGTGAAAATTCTGTTAAACAGCTTTCCTACAAGTTTACTAGAGATTTCCAAAGGTGCTTCCTCACATTTGCTTAAGGCTGTGGTACCTGAGCTAGTATTCTTATTTTTTTTTGCCTAGTATGGGATTACACTATGTCAGAGTAAAGGTTACTATTGAACTAGTCCCATTTTCTCTGTCATGGTGTGATCTTGCAGTCAGTGCCTATGTGAAGGTGTAAGGGGTCTTGTACCCCACTACAAAAATGTGTTTAAGCAGGTTTCTTATATCTACTATGTTCTGGAGCTATGTGGATTCAAGTATTTGCTTTAGATCTTATAACTCTAAGGTACATATGCAGTGGTTCAGTTGTCCTACTTCTACTGATGTGTTTAACTATCTTTGTTTTCAGGCTTTTCTCTCTGTAGTTTGTCTAGTTACACAGTCCTCTATTTTTCACTGCAGTGGATCACACAGCCTCATATTTGAGAGACTCATAGTCAACTTTCTTCAGTTTTCAATTAAGGTACTTAACAGTGACAGGTGAATGTGCATTGGGCCTTCTCACACACATTCTTATCTTTGCAGCCAGCAACATTCTGACTACATGAACTGGCTAAGACAGCATGTGCCTTTAACAATGTCATTCTCAGAAACTCACAAACTGCAGTATACACCTATTTCTATTAGGAGTGGCCTGCAAAGTGTCACCAAATAGATATGCAAGTACTGTAAGAGCTTAAATATCTCTAGACAGACCAGCCATAATTGAAAGGTTTAAACACATTTGATAATAAATAATAAAAGAACAAGATAATACTATTCACAGTGACTCAAGAGTTCAAAATCACAGGAAATATTTAAAACATTGCAAGACAGTCTCAAATAAATACAGAAACATCTAAACTAATCTTTACTATATTTCTTACTGAATCTAAAATAAATTACTGTACCCTAGACTTACTTACTCATAGCAAGGCAAGACATGTGGTGAATGGGTTTCCTAGCCGATGCTGTCAGGTCAAAAGACAAAATACAAAATGCACTGTCTCTCTCTCTTTCTCCCTCTCTGTCTCTCAGATAGTTCTTAAACTAATATCTCAAATACTGTTGCTGGGATACTTGCAGGATGACATCACTTTTGTCATCTGACTATCTCAGGTGAAAACCCCATTTGCTAGAAACTGCCAGCATTTAGCATCTCTCTGTGAAACATACATAGCCCTCAGATCTTTGGCAAATGGTGGAAGTTCTGAAATAATTTGCATTCCTCCACATGCAAAGACAATACAAAAAACTTCTAGTTCTAGATATTGCGTCTGTTACTGCATTGAAACTGAGAGATAACATCTTTTGTTTATGGCCCATCTATAAAGTAACTTAACCTCAACCATTCATTTGAAGTTTTGCAAGTTAACCTCCTGTGTTTCAGTCTCCCCTGTTAAACTGTTACAATAGTGTATAACAATATATTTTCAGCACACATGCCTATACAATATGACATACAGTTCTAATACATTTGTAACACAGGCATATGAATCATGTTGTTGCTATTCACAGATGTTCCACAACCTCTTACAAAATTCCAAATAGCTGGGCTGGCAGTATCTCCTTCTGTCACACTTCTGTATAAATCATATTAATATTCACACATGGGATATAATTATTTTAAACATTCCAGATAGCTAGGCTGAAAATATTTCCTTTTGTGACAACATACATCGTCTTCACTTATTACTCTCTGTCAAGTTACCCTAATGGTGGATGGAGTGCAATTCCATGAGTATCAATTGGCTGAGGCTCAAGACACTGTGGATCAGATCTTCAAATGCTGTGTTCCATGAGAAGTCATTATAGGCAACATTTCTATGCATGCTCTGATATTTCCCCCTTAATGAGTTGGAAAAGACCATGGAGTTAATATAAATAATTCTGAGGATTGTGGGGAGAGCTTGGCCAATACACCAGGGAATGCAGTGTTTTTCCCCCTACAAAGCACACTTACATTTAGGTTTTCAGCAATTTTTATTGTGGGTATTAGATTTCAATTATTGGGATCACTGGGCATTTACTGTTCAATGACCCAAAATGGAAGCTATCTACTTCAGTATAGACAGCACTCTGTATCACTGATTGCAGGTGCCTGGAAATGAATCAGTGCAGTCTCATGGTAGTGTCTGTGTCTCTTGATAGACATGAAGTGAGGTTTGGATAAAGGATACCAAGTTTCCTAACTAGAAGCTGGATGAGGCAGCAACAGTGATTTAATGAGGTCAATATATTGACAGAATGCTTGAGGTTTCATGATAGAATGAGAGAATGCTATGAGTTGCAAAGTTTAAGTGGTCAATAAAATGCAAGACCTTTACTCCTATTTAGAGAAGTGGGGAATTTATGGAAATGCTCCATAGTTACCTGGAGTGCAGCGATAGTGAGCAACATGGAGCAGGAGAACTACACACAGATAGAAAATCGGCACTTTATGAAAAATGTACCAAGTTAAAAACTGCAAAATGCTTTAAGGGATGGCAAGACAGTAATAGAAAAAGAAATAAAGTGGTCACAGAAATGGAAATATGAGAAAAAGATAACAAAAGACTGACAAGAGAAGAAGATATTCCATAATATATGAGAGGAGATGGAGAGCCTTTGAAATCATGTGGATAGAAACTTGTATGGGGGCAGCACCATTAGATAGTTGAAGAAAGACCCTTTTTCTAAGCATTCAAGACAAAAAGCTCATAAAATTCATGGAGTGGCTTAACTTGAAGAGGAGAATCTCTTATTCAAAAGAAAAGCAAAAACATTAATAAAATAAAACCCTATTTGAGATGATATATCTCTAAAGTGGACAGGCAAGAACAATAAACAAAGATGTCCAACTGGATTGGACAGGATTTTACCTTCCATTCATCTCAGAAATGGTTAGTTGCATAAGGGAGTTCCTGTCTAAAAAGCTGCCTAGGGATAGAAACACAAATGAGAAATGTACAAAAACTGAGTTATATGAGGTTTGAAGAAGAAACCATAGGACAGCAAGACCAAAAACATGAATGATATCACTCATACTCTGTGAGTTACCAATGTTCACAAGATATAGAAAAGAAAAGGAGAATTAGAAAAAGAGAAGATACTGTATAAGCCACGTTTTGAAAACCATTTATGGATAAGTGATGCAGCATAATAAAAATCTATTAGAAATATTCTAGAAAGCCTGCCATAACTAGCGTGCTCCCACAAGTCTAGCTGATGCAGAAGGAGAAGTAATTTTGGAACAATCTAAGTGATCGTCAACACTGGTAACAGACTAAAAATGATACAAAGGAAATAGTGACTTGAGGGAGCAAGCAAATGACAGAGGGATAGAGAGTAAGCAAGCAATGTGAATATATGTATATATATATATATATATATATATATATATATATATATATGTAAAGAGAGAGAGAAGAATAAAAAGAGAGATAGAGAAATAAAGTGAAAATGTCACTACACAAGCTCCTGTCTATGTTTCTGTTATTGTTCAGATGAGTTGTATGCTGGTTTCATTCTGCCATTTTTCCTTTTACAGTATGTCAAGTAGTCCATCAGATGATCTGTTTCCTTATCAGGTAATATTCTATACTGATGTAGGGACCCTAACTCCCTTGTTTCATAAGAGTTGTTAGGCTACTCTCCCTTTGCAAGATATCATCCATTAATTTTACTATTATCCTGGATCTGTTTAAAAAGGAGGTGAAAGACTGGCATGAGACTTATTCAGTAGGCACAACATAGAAAATAAAAGTAACAATATGCTGAAGCTGTAGAACCATCTGATAGATGTTATAAAAGGTTTGCAATTAAGAAGGAACAGCAGAATCTGTGAAGATGATACCTCATCGCTGGGATGAACTTGTGAAAGAGCTTGTCTGACATGTTGACATTATTCTGTCAGTCTCTAGAAGACAGGGGCACCTTGTACCTTAATTTCCTGTTTGAAACATGGAAAAAATGAAAACCTGTGTGGAATTGGGCAGAATACTGACCAGCTATTGCACTAAAAGAATTTTGAGGTAAAGAAAACTATAAATTACCTTAAGAAGATGAGCAGAAGCATCATATGACTAAGTCAAAGTTAAATGAACAAAGTTAATTCAACTAGAGATGACAGGCTCTATCTACCTACACAGCTGAGTCTAACAGGAAAGCTTTCCTTGCCATGGAGAATTAGCTCAAATGGCAGACTGGTCACATAGGATGTGAGCATTAGCAAGAGCAATGTCTCTTTTGTCCATGCTTTTTTAATCGAGACTGCCATTTCTGATTGCATATTGGAGCTAGGAAAAACAACCAAGGGTTGTCTTGAGTGGAATGCAGGACTCAGCCAAAAATGTGGATAACTGTAGTAACAGGCAGAAAAACAATAGATATAGATAAACATATAGACATGCATACATATATAGATATAGTTATAGATATAGATATAGATATAGATATAGATATTTATCATGTGTAGTGCTGTAAAGAATATGACATCATGTTGAAAAGTCCTGTGAAGGATCAAAATAAGAAAAATTAAGAAAACTAGAAAAGTAAAATCAGTATTATCAATAATATGAAATACTTAAGTTAATAGAAAAGACAGAAAAAATATAAAAATAAAGTATTTTCTAGATAAATATAACAGGTCTAATCGACATGTGTAAACAAATGACATGAAAGGGACATCATGGAGGAGTTACCAATCAATGTGACTATGGTTAATGCTTTATAATTAACCACAATTTCTAAAATAGAGACATTAGCTTAATTCCAGTAAATGTGTTATTAACTTGCTTATGAAACTTGAGTAATCTTCTTGATTTCTGATATATGCAGGTAAGTGGCTCATATTTCCTAGACCAGTTCTCATGAAAGTATGTTTTGTTTTCTATTGCTGATGTAAAAGGATATCTCTCCAGTGTCAATGACACAGATTCTTCTATATTCATTATAAGATTATGAGATTGTTGCATTTAAATTATGTTTCAGAGGGAGACCATGACTTACATGCAGTACAGTAAAGATTAGTGTTGAGAATCCTTGTGTTGAATGAGAGAGAGAAAAAAGGAAGAGGTGAATGAGAAGTAGCAGGAAGTGAATCATCTTTTGGCAATGCTATAGCGTTATGGTTGGCTCTAGGGGCTTTTGACTAGAAAATCTACAGATTTTATTAATTGCAATCATTAGAAACCATGTTTTGTTTGGAGTGTAAAACACTAATTTGCTATTATAACTATTAGTTAAATAAGTTGTAACTAATAAGACTTAATTTCTCTACAGCTTATCTTATGATTTTTGATTCCATTCATTTTTATTTGCTACAGGCTCTCAGCTTCAACCCTTCTGTGCTACAATGTTCTTCAATCAAACCTGTTCCATTGAAATATCACAGATTCCTCCATTAACAGCATTTCTGTTATACATGCTTATAGTGTACCCTCCACCCTCGGCCCCATCCTGTTTTCATTATTCATTAATGCTCTTATAAACTCCATCCATCGCCATAATATTATATGGTATGTGGATGACATTGTTTTGCATGACTGTTGTCCAAACATATCTAAACTACAAAATTAATGTATTTAAAACAATGTTAAACTATTCTGGAACTGGATAGCAGCTAACCATTTTACTGTAAATATAATGTAAGTGGCCATGATGCTTTTTAGCCATATATGGTAAACTCAAAACTAAAAAAAAAATATTAGCACTACTAAAAAGACTCTAATAAAGCAAGTCAATCAGTAGAATACTTTGGCTTTATATCTGATAATTTTTTCCACTTCAAATGACGCCTACAAAAACGGTCCATGGTTGCATCTAAAGGCATGCTACCATATGTCCAACCATTTAACTCCCACAGTCAAGACAGGTATCGCCAAAAATATCTTAATTCACAGACTCAAGTGCACACTGTCACAAACTGTACTCACCTCCTCCAAACCATGCAGTCTGTACAAACAACAGTAAACTCAGTCTGTGGATTCATATACTTATGCTCAAGAAATGAACATCACTAACTCACACTTAAAAAGGCAGACTGGTTACCTACAACCACTCATGAAATTCTGTTTATCTTCTCACTTACTTTAAAAATATTTTACCAGAGGCACTGCTACACTGTACTAAACAAATTTACTATTCTATCCTCACCCAGTGCCCTTTACAGTACAAGTGATGCATTAGGTATGCTGCATAGACCAATAGCCTTAAAGTAACATGTGGAAAAAGTTTCTTTAAGCAGTTTCCTGTCATCTGGAACCACCTGTCTAAAGAGTTATGTAAGATAACCAAGCACTGTATATTTAGGACAAAAAAAATATTTCAAGCACTTAAAAAGGTCCTACCTTATGTTCATGTTTTATTAACAAGGGCTAACTAAGCTCAGTTCATCTCACACATAGGCAGGCCAGACATAAAATAGCTAGCAGTATCTTAAGACAAATTACATGTTAGCTCCTAACCATGTCATAAGAAATTTGTAATGCTGCATTGAAGATATGGGCATAGGGGGAATTTAATAACGCCTACACATTTTTTTCCATGTAGGCATCATGCCATGCTGCTAACATGGCCGCAAACAGTTTTAGATTCAGTAAGTGCTGCTGAGCAGTGCATATGAGCATGCCACCACAGAAACTTCTGTGGCATGCAAATCACCTAATATGCAGGTCAATCTCATGTGAATGAGGCAGGTAGAGAGATCCAGCATGCAGATAGACACCTTTGCAGATCCCGTGTCAGTGTCCATTGTGTACACAGAAAAATTCCGTGTACAGGAATGTAGACAGACAAAAGGGGCTGTAAAAATGTAGATAGATGGACAGAAATGGCATACCATGTACATATATGAGTGAAACTATCATCCATGTGTTTGGAGAATTAAAGGAAATAAGTTACATTCAATTTTTTTTAATAATCTGGGCATGTTTGCACAGTGCACTGCAGTGAGCAAACATGCTTTATAAAAATAAAAAGAAAAATTGAAAAAAAAATTAATATTATGTGACAGAAATGTATTACCGGACGCTGCGTGGAGTATCTGCAGTGGTGATTTGGTGGTGTTGCTAACATGGTAGGACTTTGAAGCATGTAGTTTCCAGGCTGACAGCATGGATCCCTATGCAAATGAGGTGGAGTTCCTGAATAGCATAAAGGGGTAATCGTGTCTGCATATCCCCCTCCATGTAAACAGAGAACTATGTTGGTGTTTACAGAGAAAGTAGCTGATATCAGGGGAGGGTGCATCTAATGACTTCTAAGCTTATTTCAGTTTAGCTGTGCCTGTTTGCGTGGCTCGCTACTATGCTGAGTGTGCCCTTTCAGTGATGTGTGTGCAGTTACTTCTAAGCTTTGTTTAGCTAAGGGGAGTATGTTTTTGCATGTTTGTGTGCCACCATGCTGAGGATGGAAATCTAGGAGGGAGTAAGTATTAAGTGCTAAGCTTTGTTTACCTATGGGGTGCACGTTTACATGGTGCATTTCACTGCTGAATGTATCTAAATGCCAATGACATATTAATTATATTTGCCCCCTGTTTAACTTAAACTAGGGCCATTAAATGATGTTCATGATATACTAGACAGGTTCAATGCATCATAGGTAGCCAATCACAGTCAGCACCTACAGCAGAGCACTATAAAGTATGCATAAACCATACAATCTGATTCTTCCCCCATACTCTGCACCATTGGAGTACAGACTTGAAAATTTTAACTGAAAGAATGCTAGGGGCTGCTGCAGGTCTGCTATATCTGTCTGTACTAGATGCTGAGGTCACTGCTGCTGCTGTTGACAATAGGCCTAGACAGAGAAGGAGAAGCATGTTCAGGCCCAGGATAACCTTCCAGGGGCTACATGAGCTGGATATTGTGGAGTGCTATAGAGTGAATAGGGAAATACTACAAGAACTCACTGAGCTCTGCCACCCACAACTCAGACTGAGAGCCAACAGAGGGAGCCCATCCCAGTGGAAACAAAGGTATCTGTAGCTCTTAGGATACTAGCTACAAGTGCCTTCCAAAGACCAACTGGGGACATGATGATGATTTCACAGGCATCAGCATCCAGGTACTCCACCAGTTCCTGGATGCCATGCTACCACATGCCAGTGAGCACATTTCTTTTCCCCTCACCCCTGAAAGGAGGGCCAGCAATATGCAACGCTTCTACCATGTAGCACACTACCCTGAGGTACTTGGTGCCATAGATTTCACTCATGTACACATCAAACCACCATCTGGTGAGGAGGGTAGAATCTACATCAACTGCAAGGGGTACCACTCCATCAATTGCCAGGTCATGTGCAATGCCCAGGGCATTATCATGAATGTGTGTGCTGGCAGCCCTGGCAGTTATCATGGCTCCCATATCTGGCAGCTGTACCAGATGTTTGCTAGGGGAGACATCCCACACGGCCATTTACTGGGGGATGCTGGCTACCCACTGGAACCATGGATGATGACACCCATCAGAAATGCAAACACACCCTTGGAAGAACTCCATAATGAGGCACACTCACAAATAGGAACATCATAGAGCATTTGTTTGGGCTTCT
Source organism: Protopterus annectens (assembly GCF_019279795.1). Classification (NCBI taxonomy): domain Eukaryota; kingdom Metazoa; phylum Chordata; order Ceratodontiformes; family Protopteridae; genus Protopterus; species Protopterus annectens. The sequence goes on along the minus strand of NC_056731.1, from coordinate 1,483,070,040 downwards.
GAAGTCACAATTCCTGTGCTTCAATACATCTGTTGGAACCCTGCAGTACACTCTAGCCACATGTCCACAGATATTCATAGTATGTTCCATGCTACACAATATGATCCTGCGGAAAAAGCTGGAGCAGGATCAGCAAAGGGAAGGGATACACAGCTCCCCACCAGTTCCTAGGTCACCACAGCCACACTCACAGGAGGACTTGGAGGAAAACCCCCAGATGATGTCCAAAAGGACTGACCACAACAAGGCCTGATGATGTCATCAAGCATAATATGTCCTGACCTGATGGTACTAGCACACATGAGATGTGTGCAGGCATCACGTACTGTGATCTGTAGTATGTACCATTACATAGGTAAGTGTTCACATCTACATATAGCCAACTTGCACTATGTGTGTGCCTTGGCGTGTCCTGTACATGGTGATTGGAAATGGTACTAGCCTCAATGTAGCCGTGTTTGTATGTGAGGCTGTTAGAGCATTTTCCATCATATTATGAAACCATAGGACATTTGAACTTCAGTAGCATAATAGCCATACAGCCCTCACAATCATAGACATCTTTATACCCATAGTTACAGGATCAGCACATATTGCCACAGTCCAAGAAGGACACAGGCTGACACCCTGTAGTGAGATGACAGTCACCCTGACAATCATTGAGGTACTCTGTGTGCCATTAGGCAAGGTTCTGTTTCAAGGATGTGTTTATGTCTGCTAGACAAATCTCTCCCACAAGCATGTAGTACTAATGTCACATACAAGGTTAATGTCCTTACAGTGAGTTATCCATCTTCTTTGTCTCCTACAGATAGGCAGCATATGTAAAAAAGCAGGGTCACACATTACCCCATATGCAAGGCACAGATCACCTCTGAGTAATGACACTCATTGCAGACGATCTGCATTGAACACATACTGAAGACATGAAGTGTCCTTGTGAGAGACCATACTGTTGTGTGCAATTGCCAGTACTACTTGGAAAGCTACATCACCGAATGACCATTGCATTCAGATACTGGCATGCTGAGGGAAGAGTACATGGAGGTTATGAATATGTCACTTACAGGTGACTGTGGCATCAGCTATACCATATCATTCCTGCCATACCACTGTAGAGACATGGCAATCTGAGGCACATTAGGTGTAAACCTGTGTGGTCAGGTCTGTGTGCCCAATTTGTTCACCTCTGAGTATGTACATCACATGTTGTGACTGATGTGATACTTATCAGGCACATAGGTCTAATGATGGAAATGATACTACATATATAGTTGCATGGAGTTTATGGTCATTAGTATGTCCTCAGGCATGTGTTTGCAATACCCTCTTGCATGATAGTGAAATAGCACGGAGACTCCATGAGTGCTCACAATTTGCAGGCATCAGCCAACATTGTTAGCCACACTCAATCAGTAGTCACATGTATTGTGGTTGAATGGATTCCAAGCATTAGAGGACCCAGGACTGAGCTCCGTTGAGCCCTGCTGCTTACAGATCAGCTATTGGAGGCAGATGTCCATATGTTGCATATGTGTGCCAGCAATTGGCCACTTAGTGACCCCTACAATGACAGTATCATGGATGCCTAAGTGAGTGCTTTGTAAATGTTACAAAAAGAAAGCCCAATAATGGTAAAACTAGTAACACTTCTAAAAATAAAAAAAAAAAAAAACCTGAACACAGACAGAAGACTCCCACTTTAATGTCACGATGAGAAACAAACAAAATGTCCCATCAACTAAGTGCTTTCACGAACAACAAATGGCTTCATCAGAGTTGTATGGGAAGTAAAAAAATACTCATTTAAATAACTTGACATCATCAGATCTAACCAATCATAACTTAACATCATACTTCACTAGTCAACTACACAAGGACATATAAAGACATATACACTTATTTGAATAAGAATTGATAAATGTTACTAATAGAATTCTATAATTTTAAATATAATATATTCTAAAAAAGTTCTTTATATAAAAAACTTTTTGTTTAACTAAAAAACATAAGCTGTAAAAAGCATATTTATATTAATAATCAGTCATATTCAAATGATGATGTCTTCTGTCTGTGTTCGTTTTTTTTTTTTTTTTTTTTTAGAAGTGTCACTGCTTTGTAAATGTTGCCTGAGCGGGGGATATAGTCAGATGTATTTGGCTCAGTCTAGGGGGTTGTATGCCCTGATGTACCCTCACCCAGGTCCATGTTGTCTGCCTTGGATGTCTAGCACGTATAACAGTCATGCTCCTCCTGTCACATATCCAAACTGTGTACAGTCAACTCTGTGTAAAACACATATATGTGTGCTGATCAGCTCCATGATGATCATCATGATGATCATCCCTATGTTCATACAGATATGGATAATCAGACAAAGAGGTGTAGAGTTATGTTGGTCAGTGGATGCACCACTTCTGTGCAAGGGTATAACAGTTGCCATTGTCCACTCAGCGGGTATGCAGCCATTAGTGTTGGTATGATTGCAAGTGTTTCTCAAAGGTGTTAACCATCCTTGTCAGATCACATGTGGGATGCAGCCTGGAATGTAAGCATGTGCAATAGGTGCTGTGTATCTTCTAATGAGATGCTAGTTATGAACTGCTCTGTAAATATGGAAGTTATGGGACAGGTTGTAGGAATGTCATGTGTCGCATGTAGTGGGGACAAGGGAGTGTAGTTGATGCAGGCAGTGTGAGTGTACAAGTTAGATATGAGTACAGACCCATCATATGTGGCATCATGACATATGAGGTCACCGACAAGCTGGACCTGTTCTTTGAGGTCACACATGTAACTACACTGTGCGTTGTGGTTCTGCTTTGTGTGGGTGGCTACTTTTGTCAGTTACCATGTCTACACAACATCACAGCCACACTATGTGCTTCTTTTAGCTGGGGAGGTAGTGCCTCCATATTAGGGGCACCCTCACCCTAACTGTCACACAGCACTCTCCACCTGTTATTGTACAACCTGCTAATGGCAGTTATCCACCAGTCAGGTTTGCTGAGCCATGATGAGCCTATTTCCCTCCTGTCACGTATAGCTGAGTTTGTGCAGTTGTAATGCTGTTCTCATAATGCATGGGTATAGAGCTCTGCATACTTATCTGTCCCATCTGAAGGGAGGTGCAGTCATGTTATGTCAAACATGCCACAGGAGGTAATAAATGGCTGTCCTGACCTATATGTCTGTTTTGTTTGCAAGGGGGGTACATGCCGGTAGCTATAAGGAAACTTATCTGTGGCCAGATTCCACCAGGGAGGACCTCACATTGGTGGGCTGTACTGGTCACCCATATTGGTAAACATATGATGCATTATACTATTCCCCATGTGGGGATGTCTTGGCACTGCTGCAGGGCACTGTAGGTAAGGACCTGGATCATCCTTTCGGCATCCTCTGCAGCACGACTAAGCAACACAGTGTGTCCATATTACACTTCCCTAACATGTTTGTCTGTGCTTTGTACAGACAACTTGCAAGACTCTCTTCTTGCAACATGCTGGAAGTAAAGGCAATACTTACTTGCCCAGAAGACAACTAGCATGTAGTGCTGGACAGTGGACCAAACACTGTTACGTTTTCTCCAGGCCAGATCATGCCTACCGATTGTAACCAGTGGAGCCCATTCACTGTTACACTATGCAGTGGATGTTGAACAGATGTCTGACCCCACCAACCATGGCCTGACAAGGTGTATGACAATATTAGGCCAGCAGGCATTGCTGGAAATGGAGTACATCATGTACAGAGTGTTATGCTAGCTGGTGGATAGGCAAGTGTCTCACAGTCATACTCTAGGAAGATAGCATTGGGAGATCTAAACCCAATGATTCCAGTCACTAGTAGAGTTCACCATCTTCCATTATTGGCATAACCCATCTACCTATTCCCTGTCTGCAGTCATGGCCATTGTCAGTGACCGACCTATGACTGAGTACATTAGCAGGTGATTGCATATTGGGAGTTGTCACAGAATTACACACAGAACTAACAGTTATCCAGGATGGCCTAAGACACAGTCAGTTGTACTCTGAGCCACTGACAAAGACTAACAGCCAATGACTGCACAATGCTATCCTGTGGGAAATCATCCACCCCTGCAAAATATTGTAGTGTCCGCACACCACACACAGTTGAGCCATTACACTTTGGTGTTATGGACACAGACAGTAATGTAGCCTTTGACTGTCAGTGGTCGGTAAGATGTGGGGATGCAGTCACGGTTGTACAACCTATACTGACAGGTTTGGGATGTACATCCCAGACTGTAACTGCCATACTGAATGTGGCAGTCATCACACCTAATATTGTGTGCAGTGGCACCCTTTCTATGTCACTACACAGGCATATTATACACCTGTAACACCCACACAGGTCCAATGGTACAACAATACACAGTGTAGATAACCTGTCCAATGAAGTCCATGTCACAACGTCCATGTGTAGTTATTCTCCTAAATGCTTTGGAGGGGATGTCTATGGCACCATACAGGGAGGTGTCAGATCTCTCTCTGTACCTCCCATGTATCCATGACAGGACTAACACGTCTCACCTGTTCTACACGAGTACAACATCACTGTTGTATGCATAGTACATGCTGGAGAGACAGGTATGTAAAACAGACAGTACACCCTACATGAAACAGTCCCCCCCATACATGTGAAGCACACATCTGCTGTGACACAGCATGCGCAGGTTACAAAATGGGATGCAGAACACGCCAATCATAACTGGTGTTAGACAACTGTCTGAACTGGGCACAGGATATTAGTAGATGGGCCATCTCCATCAAGACAGCTTGTAGATGTGTGTGTCCCCAAAATTCTGGTGACACTTATCAAGAGTAGCAGACCTGTTCACAGATTACAGATGCAAGAGTATGCTGAATGCCGGCATTGTCCTTGTTATACACATATGAGCCAATGGAGCTATGCAATTATAATGCTGTACCTTGCTGAAGACATATATGTGCTGTGCTGACATGTCATCCTGTGTTGCTTTATTGCTGTTGTGTATCCATAGGTTATCCCAACAGACTCCTGAAACAGAAACAGAAAGAGGTCCATGACACATCTGTCATTGTGTAACTATACAGCTATTACAACATCATACAACATAAGGTACACAAAAGTATGTGGCATACTGGACATAAATGCCAGCATACAGTATCTATCATTAACCACTACATGTGGTATGGCAAAACAGCACTGCATTACACAAGTACATGTTAACTAATGCAGTCACGCTGTGCCTCAGACACATAACTTTATTTCCTTTCATTGTTGGCAAGGATGACAGGGATGTAGCACAGGTATCATCCCTTGCACAGGGTGTTGTGTGGGGGTGCATGAGGTCTAGACTGACCCAAAAGGCTGATAGCATGTGTGTGAGTCAGAAAAGGAAGTAGGTAAGATGGACCATGGAAAGGTACTGTGTGTGTCTGTCTGTATCCTACATTTGACAGTGGTGTGTGAGTGTGTGCGTGTACACAGTCAAGCTCAGTGCTAGCCCTAGATGTGTGTTGGACAGCTTTGGACCGTATGTGGTAGAGCTGACAGTTCCCCATCTTCACCATCGGACATGGGAACTCACTCTGCCAAGAGTTGCAATGGCACCTCAATGCCCAAGGTCAGAAACAGTGCTAGTACCTGACAGTAGCTGCTTTCTGCTAGGACCTTGTCCACCATGGGAACACCCAGGACCATGAGCCCATAGCCTGCCATGGCATGGTGTGGACAGCAAACTCCCCTCTGTAGCACTGGATGAACTGCCACTATGGGAGGGTGATTATGTATGGCATGTGAACTCTCAGCAGATGGAGTTGCTGACCTACATCCACAAGTCTGACACTCAACTCCAACAACATGTTCCAGCACAGACAATGTGCAGTCCAAGACTGACACTGTCTCAGCCCACCTTCTGTCCACTGCATCAGTCAACCAATCCAAGGTATCTCTAATGTGGTAGAGGAGGCAGCCACGCATATCAGACTGTGCTGAATCCATAACCCTAGGCATACATCTGGTGTCCCATTCAGAATGTGTCTGTACCTCCATGATGGCTCAAAATATGTACCAAGTGACCTGTGATGTGGCATCTGCAACAGGTGGTGGATGGCCAGCAGGCCTCCCACAAGCAGCCCTGTCAATCTGCCTGTGTGGGACCTCACCAAATCTCTGGCTATGGCCAGTGGCTACACCCACTGTAGCCATAGTTGCCACACTTTTCTGTTCAAGGTCCCCACCCTCTGAGTGTCCAATAACTGCAGCCTCCGGGGACAGGGTATGTGTGGTCATACTGACTGTGTGTGGTGACAATGGAGGCAGAAGAGGGATGTCTATCTCTGGGACAGATTCAGCCCCCCAAACCCCCACCTGTGCATCACTGTGGCCCCCATCATCATCAGAGTCCAAAGAGACACTGACATTAGGTTGTGTAGGGGACAGACACTAACCTCCTTGGTCACCTGTGATAAGAAAGAAAAAAGTGTCACATGAATACCTGCACTATTGTGTATGAAAAATCCACCAATTCTCATAATAACAAAGACCCACAACTGGATTAGCAGCCAAACATTTTTATTCTAAGCTTTTGTCCAAAATAGACTTCCTCAGAACAAAATGCACACTCAACTCAAGACCATTATAACAATCACATCATGTAAATCAAGTATGTGCTGTGGTTGTAGATAAGGGATGGGGAGAGAGAGAGAGAGAGAGAGAGAGAGAGAGAGAGAGAGAAACAATCTATTACTGATAATGCAGACTATATCCCTGTGAACACTGATAGTAAATACTCTACAGGCTTGTAATATCAGTGTTGAGTACAGTGACTACAATTCTCCTATAGCTGATGTAGCATGTACATACCTCTCAAGCTGTTAGCATGGGTCAGTATGGACCGAGCAATAACAAATGCAACTACACAACTACACAGAACACTTTCACATAATGGGGACTTCTATAACTACCAAGGTGTTCTGTAAGTGGATTTGGTAATACATTGCATTCCAGGTAATCATTTTTCTGGTAATCCTGTGACAGACAGATTAGGCAGTTTTAATTACATTACATGAAATCATGACACTTGAGAGGAATCTTTATGTACAGTAGATAAAGTAGACATCCGTCATGCCTTAGTTAGCAGGTATGGGAATAGAGCCCAATAGCTGTGATTGCAGGGGACAACCGCAAAACATGTGGCGTTGACTGCAGCAGCTTAGCACAGACATGCAAGGAATACAGCCATTCTGGGAATAAGTAGACAGATGTATTTAGGAATCAGCAATGCTGTTTAACACTTTATTGGTATTGCTGATAAGTGTCTGGGAAATATTAGAACAATAATTTCTGCTCATAACATGGGCTACCTCAACCATATACCATTTGTTCCTGGAGAGGGAAAAAAGACAATATTATGTAACTGAATTAATTTTGCATTCTAGAACTATTACAGTGCTATACTTGACTGCAGTTACAGCAGAACACACATGCATGGCATACAGCTGTACTGCATTTATTGAAACAAATTTCTTTAGGAATCAACAATGCTGCTTAACGCTTTATTATCATTGCTGATAAATGTCTGTGAAGTGAACACAATATCTGCCCATAGCATGCGCTACCTCTCCCATATAATTTTATTACCTGAAGTAGAAGGAACAGAGGGCATTATGTGACTGATACTGGCCTGGAGACAGCCTTGTACCATACTATGATTTAAACAATAGAGTTTGCAGGGCATTAGTTTAGCATACTACAGCTATTACAGTGTTACACTTGACTGCAGCAACCTTACCATAGGCAAGCAATGCATACAGCTCTACTGCAGTGGTTATGACAACATAATCCGGCTGTATACCATTTTGCTTACTGTTATTGGTATTGTTTATTGTTTATTGCAATACAGTTGTTGGTGTTCATTTATTGCACTACAGCACTAATTGCAAATGTATTGCACTTCAATTTTACTTGCCCATTTATTGCACTACAGTTTTTATTGTGTATACTTTACTACAGTAAATGCTTTACTCTTTTTTGCTTATTGCACTACTGTTAGCATAACAAATCCATACATACCACACTCATGGTGCAACGTGGCCAGGCACCTGGTATGGGGCTCAACATTGCTAGCCCTTTCAGCTGCAGCTTTTGGGAGAGAAGCACACAATTGTGCATAGCAGTTTTGCAGATATTCAGCTTGAATATTGGTAAAACACTGGAAAGCATACTTACATATTTGTGGGGCATTCCCAGCTCTGGCCTCTTGGACCCAGGTGTCCAAGGTTCCCCTCTTTCTCTTCTTCAGGTCCTCATAATTGTAATGACACTGCTCACCTGTGTGGGGGATGCCAGTAAAACAGTAACACTGGTGAGTTCCCTGGCAAACTGGTCCCAGCCTTCCACCTTACACTCCAAGCCCTGGAAACCACCCTGCAGCAGCCTGGATTCATGATTTTGTACCACGGGCCCAACAAAGACCCTGGACTCCTGAACACCTCATCTCTGCACCCAGAAGAGTGCACCTTCACCAGCACTGCCTGCCATATCACCAGCTGACCAGACTCCTAAGACTGTTGCATAATTCCCACCTATTTTGCCTAATATAGGCTGTTTTCCCACCCTTAAATGTCACTGAGCAACATTCAAAAAAGCGCTGCATTGCTTAGCATTGCACAAACCAGCTAAGCAGAGCTAAGCAGTGCAAAAACTCACACAACCAAGGTTTTAGCTAAGCTTAGCACCACACAAACAAAAGTAGCCATTAGCATATTTAAGCAGTGTTCAGCACAGTTCAGCAGTGTCATATCTCACAAATTAGTTTTTCAAATTAAACATATATAATAAATTAAATTACAGACATTGTATCACTGCTACAGACTTGAACCCAGGACCTACTAAGCATTAGGCTGTATCTCTACCCATTTAGCTACTTGGATATTATGAAAATAGTATACCTTCATATATACTTCTGGGCTACCTGTTAGCATTCTAAGCACCATGGCATGCCGTGCAAATGTGCTTTAGACATTAATAATTAATTGCATCCATTTTCTATTTTTAGATGTCTAGCAACTGTCAGCTATGAATGTACAAGCAGCACTCATCTCTGTGGCACTGTGCGCCATGCCTCGCAAACAGCAATTAAAAAAAAAAAGATAAAAACACATTTAAAATAAGAAAAATACTTAAGTATGATAATTAATGACATCTGGTTTCTATTTTTAGACGTCTGGCAGGTGTCAGCTGTCTATATGTGACCACTTCTAGGCATTGCTGCATTCCGTGCTGCCCGCACAAATACACAAAAAATAGGGAAAAAAAATTAAAGTAACATATTTCACATTTGACCCAATTCACAGCATTTCAACAGCAGTGGGGAGCAGTACAGAGAGAATCACCCTATACACATCCACATCAATGGCTAGCCTCTAAACTTTTCCCTACCTGGATTCAATATCCCTGTTCCTATGGTCTCTCTCAGCAATGTGCCATCATTAATATGCATGGCACGCTGCTGGGGGTGGGGGGGGCATGGCCATGTACACAGATACATTCCATGTAGATGCTACATGGTACCTACATATATTTTATTAAATCCTGGGGAAAGTGTTTCTATGACTGTGAATAACATATTTTTATTTTTCAAAATAAACTTAGCAGTCTTATACTACCAGCCCTAATACAATTCTAGTCGTTATTCTGGCATAGCACAAGTAAAGTGTATATGTTACATGTTTGGCAGTGTCTATAATGTTTGCTGATTGCAGACTTTGTACAATGTGTACTGATTATATACCTTCTATCCCTTAAGTTTTCTAACCAATATAAAACCCATTTAAACTTGCAAGTTGTCTTCTGACTTGTAGCTTCATACCATGCTGAGAAGAACTAAACTGTTTATATTAATATTCTTTACTGATGCCTACATGCCTGCAGGGCATTGTTGAAAGAGACTGTTGGACCAGTTCATCTATTCATTTAATGAATCAATAAATAAATACAAATAAAAGAATAAAAATAGATCCATGTAATTATTATTAAGGAATCTTTGGTAAGTCATGGTTTAGTTATTTAATAATTATTATGGCCTTAAGCATGTCTAACCTTTTGATGAAAATTAATAAATTTAGTAGAAGTAATGCTAAATACAGGAGTAAATGTTATGGTGCAAAGTTGAAATTACAGAAGTAAAGAAGTAAGATGTGTGAGATAGTACTGTTGTGTAAGTTGAATTCACCATAATCGTAAATGTTTGAATGAGCCTTAGTTATATGGGTTATATGCTGCTAAGGATATAATGGCTGGCCAGCTTCCAAATCTTCAGGTCACCTTCCACACCCAAATTGTCAAGCAGCTCAAGCTGAGCTGACTAAAATACAAGTTTAGGCCTTAAGCCTCTCGGAGCATTTCTGCCAGCAATAAGAGGGAGGATGAGCCCTAAAAGGACTATGCTAGGAACAACAAAATATAAATATCCTTACCCTGGCATAAAAATTACACCAAAATAAGGTGGTGGAGGCTGAGAGGGGCTAATGCATCAGTGATCATTCTAACATCTACTGTTATGATAAGTTCAACTTTCTCAACTGTACTATCTTCATCATACTGATTACTGCTGAAGTAGCCTTAGCTATATGGCTAGATTAATATAGATAGTTACATTTGGGAGGTGGAAGAAAAAGAGTCCAGGAACCCTTGGAGAATGGTCCTAGCAAAGTTTGATCTGGACCTAGAGAAGGAATCACTCTTATAGTGCTTTGTAAAAGAATGTACAGAGTACCAAGTAGTAGCTTCTCAAATATTTCTAGAATCCAACCCTTTCTGAAAAGCCATAGATGAAGCCAAGGCCTTGGCAGAGAGGGCCTTGACCCTTCCTGGAATATATTTGTTATGGTAAGCATGACAAAAGGTAGTATCCTCAGACAACCAATTGGAAATCTGTTTTGACACAGGTTGCCCCTTCTTCTTGCCTTCACAAGAAATAAACAATTGACCTGAAGATCTAAGAGATTTACTTCTGTCAAGATAATACCTGAGTTGTCTGTGGACATCCAAGATATGGAATATCTTTTCTTCCTCATTTGTATATTCAGTAAAGAAAAATGGGGAGATGTATAGTTTTACTTAAACTTGAATACCATTTAAGTCATAAAAGAAGAATTAGTTCTCTAAAAGCTTGTCCCTATGGAAAATGAGGTAAGGATGACTCAGCATAAGAGCTTGCAACTCAGATACTCTTCTTGTAGAGGTCAGAGTAGTCAGTAAAACTGTTTTCCATGTTAAAAAATTCAAGGCAGCTACATTCGATGGTTCCAATGGAGCAAGTGTTAGCTTCTCTAACACAGAATTAAGATCCCATGGAGAGGCCACCATTTTACTTCACTACCTGTTATGCAAAACCCCTTTCAAGAACATTTTGATATGAGACTGCCTTGAAAGAGGAGAATCTATGGGGAGATATGGGCTGATAAATGAACATTGATAGAGTAATAAGAACGGTTATACGGTAGCAACATATGCAAACACTGTAAAACCAGAGAACAGCTAACACTGAATGGGTGCTGGTTATGTTGTTGGCACCAATTAGAAAAACATTTCCATTTGCTGACATATGATTTTCTAGTAGCAGACGTTCTTGCCTCCATTAGTACCTGTTGCACATCCTCAGTAAACAGGTGCCCAAAAGGATTTAAGACTTTATCATCCAGGCAGTAAGTTGAAAATGACTGATGTCATAGTGTATCAGACACCCCTGTTATTGTGTTAGTTGATCCAGCCTGAGAGGAAGCTTGTGGTAATTGTCCCTGGCCATTTCTGAAAGAAGAGAGATCCACAGTTGCCTAGGCAAGAAGGGAATCACCACAATGATCTTGGAGGATTCCTCTTGAATCTTCAGAAGTACCCTAGATAGGGTGGAAAAGTATATAGGAACACTCCTGTCCAAAGAAAAGAAAAGGCATCTGTCTTCTAGGCTTTATTGCATTGAATCCCTGGAACAGAATCTTGCCAGTTACTTTTTCAAAGAGGAGACAAAAGTTCTACTTGAGGAACACCCCAGAGATGGACAAAATGTTGGAAGACCTCCTTGATCTATTGTCCATTCATGAGGGTCTGCCCTGGTCCTGCTCACCTTGTCTGCCACCCAGTTTTGCTCAGATAGAATGGAGGATGCCTATAGAGTGAGACTGTGCTGTGAAGGTATATTCCAAGCTAACATGCCTAGTCTGCAAAGGGATTATGACCTGGTTTCCCCTTGCTTGTTGATGTACCACATAATTGTGGTATTTTCTGAAACCACTTTGAAGAGGTCCAAGGGGCCAAAGATGGTTCAGAGAGTTGAAACCACAGCAAGTATCTCCTAGATATTTAAGTGTCTGTGTTGCTCCATACCCCTGCACTTTTATCCTTCATGAACCTACTCCCCATACAAAGTCTGAATCATCTGTGGCAACTGATTGCTTTGGAGCAGGGAGGGAAAAGACAAGACCTGGATTTTAGGATATCTGTTGTCTCTACTAAAAGTTTTCTCTTCTGACAAACCCCAGTCACTAGGATTTGAAAGGATAAAGGGTGTTGATGCATGGACCCAAGAGATTTTGGATACTAATGTATCTTTCTCATGTGGAGTATTGTATGTGTATCATGAAAATCATAGATTAGAAACATCAAAATAAGTAAATAGTTTTTTTCCTGTGGAAGAAAAGCTCTTTGAACTGAGATGTCTAGTTGACATCCCAGGAACACAATCTCATGTGAGGGAGTCAATAAAGACTTTTGACTGTTCCTTTGGAATCCCAGTTTATGTAAGAGATCTCTTACCCAAGAGAGAGATTCCTGACACTTTGTAAAAGACTCTGCAAAGATAAGCAAGTTATCTAAATATGGAATAATGTGGGTACCCTGTTGCCTGCAATGAGCTAACCAGAGCTGGACACTTTGGTAACACTTTTGGTGCACTGGAGAGTCCATATGTTAAGGCAGAGAACTGATAATGTGATCTAGACATATAAAACCTTAAGAAACATTTTACGTTTGGATGAATATGGATGTGATGATTAGCATTTTATAAGTCCAGTGCTACCAAGAAAGTTGAAAGAGGAAAAAGAGGTAACAAGTTGTAAAGTGTCATAATTTTGAATCAAGCCATTATCACAAAAAGGTTTAGGAAAAAGATCCAGAACCCAAGCAATGCAGTATGAAAACAGCTAACACCAGATAATAAATCAGCAAACTGTATTAAATAAAATAAATAACAACACACAATTCCATTCCAGAACTGATCTCCAAGCATTTTCTTTCTTTGGCATGAGGAAAATCCTTGAATAAATACCCTTCCCCACTAGTGAAGGTGGAACTAGTTCTATCAGTCCTTTGGATAGCATGTGATGAATAACAGGTGAAAACTGAAGATTCTGATCTGGAGGATGATGAATGACTTCCTGAAAAGGAAGAACACAAAGTCTATTGGTCTGAAGCAATGTGTTGCCAAAGAGAAAAATGGAGATTAGTACTTTCTGGAAGAAATGGGGGCGAAGGTGGAAGTGAGTCATAAGTTCTCTTGAATAGTCATTCAGACATTTTGGACTCTCCTTTATTTTGGTAAGTTAGCGATTTCCTTTTGAAACTCCCTTGTCATTTCTTCTTAAAAGTCTGTTTACCTGAATTCTGTTGAGAGTGTTTATGCTGTTTTTGGCCAAAAATGAAATAGGAGAAAGAAAATCCCTTGGACAATTTGGAAAAAGGATGGCTGAAAAGCCTTCAAGATTTCCTGAATCAGCTTACCTCTTCCATCACACTTTTTGATCACCTCTGCTGCAGAGAAGCCAAACAGTACATTTATATCCAAGGAAGAACTGAAAATCTAATTTTTTGTGTTATCTGGAAGGTTCTGGGAATGCAGCCATGCAAACCTCCTTAAAACAGTACTAGTGGCCATAGCTGTGCCAGAAGTATCAAGAGAGTCATACACACAAAACAAACAATGAGTAGTGACTTGTGCAAAAGAGAAACTAAGTTATTTAAAGATTTTTCCTCAAAAGGAGGAACTGAAGATAACACATTCCTTATATTTTCACAATTTGTCAGAACAAACTTTAACATATGAACCTGACAATTTAAAATGATGAAAACCAAAGTTGCAGAAGTATGCACTTTTTTCCCATACCTATCAATAATTTTCCTATCTTTATCAAAAAAGAGTACAACTGGAATTAACTAAATGCTAAGCAGCAGTGGAATCAACTAAAGCTATAGCTGCTGGGTCAGATTTGGGAATACAGTAGTGTATAAAAATGTAAACTGAGGAACTTTGTACACCATATCTTCCTTTTTAGGGACATTTGGCTGACTATCAGGAAAACTGCAGCAGTTACACACACATGCTCTAAAGCTAAAATAACAGGAGGAATAGATGTAGGTTCTAGAAAATCCTTCTGTAACAACTGAGAGTATTTTTGAGGGATTGAGAAACCTCAGTGTTCTCCCACTGAAAACACTGGCACATTCTAGCAAAAATCTCAGAGAAAAAGAAACCCCATAGGGAGAATCAGAAACTGAGCTCTTCTCTGGGTCTGAATCAAAAATCTGAGGGAAAAAAAAAACTAACTCTGTCACTGCATTTTATTGTTCAGATTCAGAATTTTGAATCTCTTCAGAAAAAGAAGAATCCATCTTTATTTTACCAGAAACTACTTTGCAAAAAGAATCAATAGTCTTAATTAAGCCCTATGTCAGACCAGGTAAACTACTCCTATCTAAAAAAAATCGAGAAGTAGATACATGCTTGGTTTTCTGTTTATTTTTTGACAGGACAAAATGGGGCCAACCATGGGCACATCATGCTGACACAGCAAGGAAACCTTCTCATGTCTGACTGGAGTGTCTCTCCCTTGACCACTGAGTGGACTCAAACAGTCACAGAGAGCGTGTCTAACCCCCAGTCTATAGTAGCTGTAGATGCTAAACCAGAGAGATCCAAGATAAAACATGAGTGGTCTCAGGTAGAACAAATGGCAGCATCAGAGTCAACCACATGCAAATGAGGCAAATTCCAAGCCTGCTGTGGTGGCAAAGGTGGTTTCCTTAACTTTTTCTTTTTGTGACTGGAACAAAGACAGGCTGTGGGACTCTTAGTGTTTTCCATAGTCAAGTCTAAAAAGGTACCTTTTTCCTGGGGAAGACAAGCAGCAAATGTTTTCCATGGTCAAGTCGAAAAAGGTACCTTTTTCCTGGGGAAGACAAGCAGCAAATGTCAGTAACACAAAAGTTACTTTTTTTTTAATGAAAAAATGCAGTAAAAGGCAATTTCACCCACTATGCCAGTCCTACCAAGGTAAAATAAACACAATTTCTGCACAGAAAATATGTTTTCAGTTAGTTAACACTATTTTTAAATAGACAGAAAAAAACAAGTGTTCTGTAGAAAAGTATATTACAGTCTCAGTACAGTCCATTAAAACATAACAATCCTAGCTTTAAATTAACTTACTGAGAGTAAAAAAAAAAAAAAAAAAATGTGAATACATTTAAGAAAATGTAAGTTTTTTTTCCTTGAAAAGGAACTTATCTGTCCAGCACAGAAAAGCACAAATGACCAGTGATTGCCAAAAACCTCAGAAGAGCATGCTGTTCAGCGACAGTAATGCTCTGAAGAGCTTTGTACCCAAATTTGTCTTTTAGTCAGTGCAGCCGAAGCTGTTTGACAGTTTGGTCACGTAAAATATTCCCTGAAGCTTTGGAAGCTGGATGCCATTATGTCATTGGCAGGATATTACTCATATAGTTAAGGCAACTGCAGCAGTGATCAATATGATGAACATACATGCTTTCTAAATGTTTAAGTAGGTTTCCACTATGGTCTCATATCTCCTTTCACATACTAAAGACATGCTGCCAGATGGATAGATAATTTTGACTCCAAGTGTATAGATTTATATGCTTGCCAGTATTGTGCACCCTTTCATATACTGATACTGGATTGTTTGTTTGTCTTGTATCCATAGCATGCTGAAGTTGAGCCCCCTATTATGACTACTATGCTTGCAAGAGTGAGGTAAAATCTAATGTCCTCCAGGACTATATGAATAGATAGTAAGAAACAGATAAAGATCGACATATGCAGACACAGACAGCCAGACACACACACACACACACACACACACACACACACACACATACACACACACACACACACACACACACACATGCAAACATATAGTGGCATAGAGGCTGTTTCACCTGTAAAAGTGCTGTATATAGACTTGCTGTTATGGTAAGAACTTGATCGTAGCATATATAAACAGTATAATACTGTATGAAATCCTGTGATAGCTCAGTCAAATATGAAGGGGTTGCAGTCATAATGTTTAGATATTTTTACCTGTCATGCAGAAGAATTTTTAGTCACAAATGAAAGCTTTTTGTAGGCACTGACCAAAGGAAACAACATCAGAAAATCATGACCACTGCACCAGGTAAAAGTCCAATCCTGATTTCAAAAAAATGTAACAATAAATACAAATAGGCAGTGGACCAGCACAGCATAAAAATATAAAAACTTTTAATAAAACAAAGAAACAAATGTGAGGGCTTTTGCTGACAGCAGCATTGCCAGCATCAGTGAGAAAAGCCAGGGGAAGAGGGGTGGACCAGAAAATATATACACTTATTTAGCTGTATATTATTCAATGTAGATATGAAAGTTTAGTGATTGACCAAGCCATATGCCAGAATATTTGAAGAAGGTTCTGATTTCAATGATGCAGTTGTTTAGGTCAGAAATACTGAGGATCTTAAGAAATTTAGCAAGTCTGTGTGAGGTGCCACATAGCATTGTTTTGGTTTTAAAGGGGTTCAATAGAAGGCAGAGTTGGATTAGCTAGTTCTGAAGTTTGAATAGGTCATACAGAAGATGTGATTGAATTATAGGATGAGATGTGTAGTCTCTATAGATGACCATATCATCTGTGTATTAGAGTTGAGGGAATTCTGGAAGCTAAGTAGTTTGTTAATGAAAACTGAAAAGAGAAAAGGTGAGGGGATTGTGATCTAAGGGACACCTTTGTGCAGTTGGGCTGTGTCAAGGAAAGCGGTTTCTGATTTGACTTCAAAGTATTTATTTTCCAGAACATTTTTGAACCAAAGGAATCATAGCTGATATCAATTTCTGTTAAAGTATCAAAAAGAAAGTGTGATCAATGAGACTGAAGGTTTTTGTCTTCTCAACGAACAGGAACCCTGTAATATTTCCTTTCTCTGTATATAGGATATCATTTGTTAATGTTAAAAGTGCAGTAATGGTTCTGCACCATGGCCAAAAGCCATGCTGTTTTTGTGAGAGTAGATGATATTGCTTGAAGAAATAGGAGAGATGAGTATAGATAACCTTTTCCTAGAGTGGGTAGGAAGAGTGCATAGAGGTTGGATTCCTTTTGAGACATTTGACTACTGCTATTTTCCAGATGTGAAGCATGATGCCTTTAGAGACAAAGATGTTATAGATATGGATTAAAGGTCAAATTAAGTGGCCCTCTTAGTGGTACAAAAAGCTTTTCAGTGAGTAGTTTGTCCAAGCCTAGGAAAGCATCGGTTTGGATGGCATTATGAGCACATTAAATGCATTTTTGGTTTAAATGTATAAATAAAAATGGGAGGATGAATGGCTAGGAGTTAGGGGTTAGGGATGGGATGAGTTGTGAGGGTGCCTTTGGCCGGTAACTTGCAGAGTTCATGAAGTAAGTGTTTTGGACATTTTGCAATTGCCACATTTTATAATAGATGGGGCACTGGGATATTTTTTGGATTTACAACCTATGTTTAGGTTTACCTCTTTTAGCAGATTGAAGGAGATGGGTTTGTTTAGATCTGTACAGGAAGGATTTATGTTTATGGATGGATTGTTTAGTTAAACTTCTGAGGGAGATGATGTGAGAGCGATTGTCAGTAGGTGGGTCAGTATTTCCACTGTTACCACGCTGTGTCCTGGAGCTTTATGAAATGTTTGGATTCTTTTGGAAACCAATTTGCTTTATGAGGTTTGAGTAGTCTTTTTACTTCAAGGAAGAAATGATCCTGTAGCTTGAGAAGAGTTGTGGTTTGGATGCTTTAAGCTATGTTTTGATCATCTTCTGTGAGGAAAAATGTTCAGGAGATTGAGAAAAGAAAATTTTGAGCTTGGCTATTTTTTATTGTTAGTTTGTGGCTTGAAAGATTTTAGGATTGGTGTCATTTTGATGGATTGGTTAGGAATAATGAAAGGTATAGGGCAATGGTAACTGATTGATATGGGGTGGACTGTGATATTGGAGACTGAGGTCAGCATCTTGGTGCTAATAAGGTCTAGTGTTGAGTGCTTGGAAGATTTGCATTTGGGTCTTGTATACTGTGTGACTAAATGTGTGAGACTGTAATCTGCAAAAAATTTGAGATATCAGTGGAGCTGATATTGAAATCACCTAGGATGATAGTGTCATTATGTTAGGGGAATAAAGCTACATATTGAGGAAATGACTGAGGAGAATTTTGCAAAGTGAGCAGAGGGGGGCGTAATCTGTTCAACAAGTTCCAAAGCTCAGTTCACAATCAAGTTCTAAAGTTAACTTCACAAGTCTTCTTTGAAATTTAGAGTAAGAATTATAGTACTTCATTATGTAGGGTTTCCAGCAGCTAAAGGCAGGACTTACACAATTCAGTCTTATGCCTTCAAATACTTCTTTCTACCCAGCAGGCAGGGTAATGTCATGAGCTTAGGGTCAAACTCCTGTTCTTCTTTCAGGATTCAGCATAGGGTAATACATCTTTTCCTGCTTTAGGTTTAGGGACAGCTTCACAGAGCCTGTCTATATAAATCTGGGAGGACATCAGAGTGCAGTCCTTGCTCCTTCATATTAGAAGGAGTCAGCTTAGTTGGTCTTGTCATTTTAAAAGGACGCAGGGCATATTGGAAGGATTATTCCTCTCAGCTTTCATGACAATGCCTGTAGATCCCAAGGGATAAGCTAGAGACTGTCACTGGGGATAGGAAAATCTAGTCTACCTTACTTTGATTGCTGCTACTGCAACAATTACCAGGGCAAAGTATTTAGAAAATTAAGGAAGAAGTAAAAGAGTAAGTGAATACCTGTATCTTATGTGTATATCTTTGATGTAGCTATTAAACTATCCAGTTATATATTGCCTATATGTCTCTTTATTTTTCTTATAAACTCACGCTGCTGAAAAAATAAATACATTTATATATTTCAAGGATTCATACCAGATCACATGCATTCAAATATAAGTTTAGCACAAGATCTCAAAGAAATGCTGCTCTAAGAGAATACTTTTCTTTAGAAACAGCATTTTTGTTAAATTGAAGGGAGATTATAGATGCATATATACATCTCCATTTTGTTTACATGCTATATAGTCAATATAGCAACTACACAAACCTTACAGCATTAAAAATGATTCGATTGAAAAGCCAGTGATATTATTTATGAACTAATGCGAAGACTGTATCTATAACATTTGTGGGAAGTCAGAAGTAATTATACACCTGTTTCACTTATATCTTGAACGATATATATATATATATATATATATATATATATATATATATATATATATATATATATATATACAGCAATGATTATGAATTGCATCCAACTCCTACATGACCCTGTGAACAGCTGCCAACATTTATGAGGTTTACTGGGCATGCACAGAATGGAAGAGAATTGCTATACATTCCCTTTGTACCACTAATACACTGAATGCACACCCATGGGAATTTCGATTTACCAATTACACTGCCATATGTCTTAGGGAGGTGGGGTAAACCAGAGTAGCCAATGGAAATGCAAGCACAGGGATGACCTCCCCTCACATGCAAACATACATTACAAGCATGTGACAACTAAACAACTAAATTATTCAAATATAAACATGATTTCATCAAAAAATAATTTTACTTGCAAAATTGGAATACACACACACACACACACACACACACACACACATATATATATATATATATATATATATATATATATATATATATATATATATATATACATATGGGTCTACTTCATTTGCCCTAACTTCCAATTGACTGACACCCATTTGCCCAACCCCATTTGACTGAAATTTCATTTGACTGACACTTCATTTGACCGACACTTCATTTGACTGACAAGTATTATTGGCAAATAAATGGAATATATCCCCTTCCCCACTGTAGTGCGACCCTGGAGTTAGAATATATAGTTAGGGGGTGTGGGGGGGCACAGCCCCCCAATGGGGGGTGTGGGGGCAAAGCCCCCCACTTAATTTCATATTATATTGTTTGGTTTTGCTTTCATATTGTTTAGTAAACCAAAAGTTAGTGGGGGGGCTTCACCCCCCACACCCCCCATTGTGGGGGGCTGTGCCCCCCACACCCCCTAACTATATATTCTAACTTCAGGGTTGCACTATAGTGGGGAAGGGGACATACTCCATTTACTTGCCAATAATACTTGTCAGTCAAATGAAGTGTCAGTCAAATGAAATTTCAGTCATTTGGTCTTGGGCAAATCGGTGTCAGTCAATTGGAAGTTAGGGCAAATGAAGTAGACCCATATATATATATATATATATATATATATATATATATATATATATATATATATATATATATATATATATATATATATATATACATATATATATCTATATCTATATCTATATATATATATATATATATATATATATATAGCGAAAGGGAAAACATTTGTATTATGTACTTCAAATTGTTTGTATTCATAATTGTTTGTGTAATCTTAAAATTTAGTTGTAATTTGACTCCGGGTATAGTATACATGTGAGTAATGCCGTGGAAGTTTGCTTCTGCAAAACACGTAATTACATTTGATTTCATTCATTCATATTCATTCATCCATCCATTCCTTTTTTTTCATTCATTCCTTTTCCAAAGGGCTTATCTTGCCAAATGATATAATGGTAGAAAACCATGCAAGATAGATTGGATTTCTGTGTGGTCACTTGATCAATGTAGGTTTCAGTGACTATCATCAGTTCCTGATAAAAATAATCATAGGTTGCTGTGTGTGGTCCTTTGTTGACTTTGTGACAATGTCTAGGTCCTGCAACTGTACACAGATATATGTTATTTGTGTTTGTATACACACACACACAAACACCCACACACACACATGCACACACACACATATATATATATATATATATATATATATATATATATATATATATATATATATACACACATATATATATATATATATGGATGTTGGGCACTGTATTGAACATACAGTGTTCTAAAATGCAATAAGTCAATGCCAAATGGTTGACACAGACAGGGGGTCGACAGGTGTGCCAGTTCGACATTCCACGAGGAGAGGAATATATATATATACATATATATATATATATATATATATATATATATATTCAGATTTCAGTAGATTCAGAGATTTCAGTATTTCGAGCTTCTGAACGGAACCCATATATATATATATATATATATATATATATATATATATATATATATATTGTGAAAACAAAATAAACGGAGGTTATGACTCCAGCTAGTAGGTACTGGAACATGTAAGTCAAAGTGAAAAAAACAAACTAAACCTCCACAGTATAAAACACAAACAAATTGCTTTAATAAAATATGTTAAAAGCAATATGCATGAAAACAAGATAAGCGCTTTCTTGTAAAAGTATTTTTCAGAAGTAATTACCTGAACACTCTAAAGTTATTTAAATGCATTATTAGCCAATGCATTTAAAAATGTAAATAAGAAATAAATTATGGAAAAATAGTATTAGTCAAACTAAGTGATGTGACCTAATGAAAATCATCTTCTGCATGACTTCTAGCTAATCATAAAATACATCAGAAAAGAGCTAGCTATTTGCTATTGTAAACCAACCAATGTCCAAAAACATCGTCATTAAGAATCAACCAATAAAAGTTACTTTCCTGATCATATGACATCAGGCTACTATTGGCTATTTGGATATCAACATTCCAATCGTCTTCTAAAGCTGGAAGATATTCCCTATTCATTATTATCAAAAAGGTGAAGAAATGATTAATCAGCAAACTCTTCCAAAATTACACAGAAGCAAAGGACAGGAAGTGCCACTAAAATGTGAAAAAAAATGATATTGGTCAAGCTAAACAGCACAATCCAATCAAATCACCTTCCACATCGCTTCTATCCAATCATGGGATGCATTATGTTAATGCTGCCCATTTGATAACATAAACCAATCAATGTCCTAAAATTATGACATCCCATAGAGGTGGATTTAATACGTTGTGACTGAGTGTCATCCAATAGGAATCATTTTCCCGATATACATAGGCTATTATTGGTTGCCTAAGGGTCTCCATACCAGCTATCGTCGGAGACTAAAAGTTATTCCCCATTCATTCTTATCAAGGTGCGTGAGCAAATAAACAGCCAGCAATTTGCTCTCACCCACTGAGGCTAAACTCATCATGATGTTGATATCATTACGATTCATTAGAGACACTAAAATTAAAAGCAACCATTCAAAAACATTTCTCAATACATAACTCATTCAAAGGCAAATCATTAAGATGTACCAAGTGCCATTAAGGAGTGAAGATCAATAATTAAGCCTTCTCCTTTTTAAAGTCGGTTTAAGTGGACGTTTAAGCCAGGATGGGTGTCAACTCGCAATTTCCCTATCCAATGCATTTCTGTGAGTTCAGTCTGCAGAGTACTATCTCCACCTCACTTGTTTTCATGCACTACCTATAAGATCAAAAATGAGAAAGTATGGGAATTATATATTGAAATGTGTTTCATCAGTGGACTCTTAATATCTTTCAGGTGAATATCACTTATGTGTTTGGATATTCTTTCTTTTAATTGTCTGCTGGTCTTGCCAACATAAAAATAGTGGCATTGCTGGCAACAAGCAATATACACCACATTTCTCATTGTACAATCTGCATACAATTTTGGTAAATACTTTTGGTAGTAACAATACCCTGTGATGTGGAAATATATTTACACATCATACAATCTTCTGCACAGAAATATCCCAATTCTGTTCGAACATATATTGTCAGTGAAAATCTGTCTTTGACATAATAGTCATTTTAGATTATTATTATTCATGAAAGAAAAGGCTGGATTATCTCCAACTATTTCTCTTCTTTTGTCATCACTAAGTAAAATTTTCCTGTTGTCCTTTATGATTAGACAAACATATTGTATATCACTAGACTACATCAGAATGACTCTAGTACATGAGTCAATAGAAACTTCCTTCTTCTTAGACTCCAATAATATATCATTTTGAGCTCTTGGTGCATAGAAGGGATTTCCATGTGTGTTCATCTGTTTTTTGACAGTATCCAAATGATGTTGTATTTCCTTCTTATGCCCCTAGGTGTAAACTGCTGTCCTAATGATAAATTTGCTCTCTCAAAATCCTCTTCTCTAGTATGCAATCTAGAGTTCCTTAATAGCTGGCCCTTAACTACGTTATCATAAATTTAACTTGGATGCATGCTGTCACATACTAGCACATTATTCCTTTTACATTCCTTATTAAAAGTGGCCGTATTGATTCCACTTCCATCTAGTTCTGGGAGAACATCTAAGAATTCAATCTTAGTTTCTGATTGTCGCATAGTAAATTTCAAAATACTGGCGGTTGACTCTAAATACACAACAAAATCCTCTAGGGCCTCCACCATTCCCTTCCATATAATACAGACATCATGCACAAATCATTTACAATATTTTATATGTGGATAAAACATGCTGTTGTTGTTCAGTACATGGTTTACTTCCCAGTATGCCAAAATTATTTTGGCATAACTGTTTGCACAGGGGGTGCCCATTGCAATCCCCATTTCTGTCAATAAATTTCGTCTTCAAACATAAAGACATTATTCTCAAGCACAATACTTAACAACAAATATAATGTGTCAGTCTTTTCCTTGGTGTATGTTTCTTTATCACTCAGGAATTATTGACAGCCTGGATCCCATAGTCATTAGGTATTACTGTAAAAAGGCTGTTAATATCCATAGTTACCATATAGTATTGTGCTAGGTCTGTAATAGTTGACATATGTACTAAAAGAGAATTCAGGAAATCACGAGTATCATTTAACACTATAATGGCCACTGTTAATGCATTCTTCAGTTCCTGCTCAATGTATATCGACAGAGGCTCAGTTACTCATCCTTCACCTACTACTATGGGGTGTAATGGTGGATTCTCTCCATCTTTGTGGGTTTTAGGGAGCCCTTTGATGGTTGGTATAATAAGTTGCATCATTTTAAAGAAATAAATACATAGCTTGATCTGTCTTCCGACACATTAAAAGTTCATATATTTCTTTCACCATCTGATTTAACCTTGAGGTAATTAGATCTGAAGAAGAGTTTTAGTCGAAAGTGCTTATCTTCTTTTCATGCATATTGATTTTAATGTATCTTATTAAAATTAAAGCAATTTGTTTATGTTTTTTGTCATAGTGGTTTTGGTATTTAGTTTTTTTCGGGTTGAGATATATATATATATATATATATATATATATATATATATATATATATATATATATATATATATATGTGTGTGTGTGTGTGTGTGTGTGTGCATGTGTGTGCATATATATATATATATATATATCTATATATATATATATATCTATATATATATATATATATATATATATATATATATATATATATATATATATATATATATATGTATATCACACACACACACACACACACACACACACACACACACACACACACACACACACACACACACACACACACACACACAGACACACACAGACACACACACACACACATATATATATATATATATATATATATATACACACATATATATATATATATATATATATATATATATATATATATATATATATATACAGTCAGTTATCAGCTTTCTTGGTGTAAGTGTAAATCTGAGGATGCACTGCAATAAGGAAAAGGAGAGACAAGTGCTTAAAGCAGAAAGTACAATACCATACACCCCAATTTTTCTTAACCATCTCAATGTACCATTCCACATCCTGGTTATAAGTAATTATAAAAATTAAATTCATACTGATATCCTGATTGTTTTTTCTCAAACTATTATTAATATCAGTATTAATGTTCATTTTGATAATGGCTTGATAAAAGCCTGTTAGTCTTTTAAACATTACTTCTTTTTTGACATTATTACACAAATCCTCGGAGTACCCCCTTCTTCGGAACATAGCAATCATGAAATCCAATCCCCTTATAAAAGCATCATCATCACTCACCATTCTTGCTACTCTTAGCATTTGCCCTTTAATTATTGCTCTTTTTTGATGGTGAGGATGCCAGCTATTAAAAAAATAAAATAAAAAGTACTTTTCCTGTATATATCTGATTTAATACATTTATTAACTTTATCCATGGTTAGTTGTACATCCAAATAACATATCATTTCCCTACTTGATTGGTGAGTGAATTTTAAAAATTCAACAGTATTATTTATGTATACAATAAACTTTTCTAGCTCGTCTATGTTGCCGTCCCATACAATAAAAATATTATCCAAAAAATGTGTGTATAGTTTTATGTATTTAAAATAGGATTTGTATTTTAGCTTTTTGTTTTACTCATTGGTAATATTAACAATATGTGAACACAACATTAGGTTTTTATATTGTATGGTCCATCAAGAATAATTTTTATTCTTGAGTAGTATTTTGATGTTGTTTGGTGGCTTCCTTTAAGAGGTTTTATCTCAGTGTGTTTTTTATATATATGATTTTTTTTTATATATGATTGTTTTAATTTAAATAGCAACAGGTTGCAGTCAATTAAACTGGACAATGTTAATTAGGAAGTATTTATAAATGAACCACTGGGGTTTGTTCATTGTTCTGAAGAAGTCCATTATGCAAGGACGAAACCTGGGTTAACAGAGTATATCGTGATTCATTTTTATGTGTTTTTCTGCCAATAAATACTTTTTGGACATTAATTTCATGGCTAATTTACTTTGTTTTAATATACATTTTCTGATGGATTTGATGTCTGAAAGTCAAATGCATGTCATTATTTAGTGACTTCAAGCCTCAGATCATCCCAGTGATTTGCCAGAAAACCACAAATTTTATTAGGAGCAGACCAAAATATGAACTAAAAATCTGGACATTCTGTGAAAATTTGTACAGTTGAGAGGTATTTACTTGAAGAAAGTGATGAAAATAGTGAAAAATTAAGGGGAAGACAGAATAAATGGTTATCCATAATGTAAAAGCTGATGACGTATTAATATCTGAACAGATTAGAGCACAGTATTTAACAATTGTTTTCTAGCCTAAAACAGGAAGAAGATGTACATAAAAAGGCAGAAATAAAAGGTTCAACTGAGCTGAATGAGATGATGTGATATTAGTGCAACAGAGTAATTAAAAGATGAAGATAGGACAAAAGAAAATAGGCAAATGGAGATGAAAGATAAATGATGCTTCAGTAAAAAAAAAATATAATCTAAACAGTCAGCTTTGTCATCAGTTAATACTCTGCTAAGCTTTGTTTAGCTGTGGGGCATGTGTTTTAGCTGGTTTAAGCTATGCTGAGCATGCCCGTACATGGGTGTGTGTCCAGACTGGTGACCAGAGTTTATACTAGCAGTGCAGGTTTGCATACCACTCTGCGGTACTTAAAAGGGAAGATATTTAAAAAAATAAATAATAGCCTGGGAAAGCTAATCATGTATAAATTACTGTTAAGCCCTGTTCCACAGACACTGATCCATTCAAACTTCTCAATGATATGTCTGACAGGTGGAATGCATTATAGTTAGCCAATCACATAGGCTGCATCTGCAACACACCACCACCACCACAGCCACAGGGGGACTCGGAGGAGGAAACCCCTGAGCCTGTCCCTGTAGGTAGACATAGGCATTCCCAGTATGCCCTGGCCTTGGTATAGAGGCAATGCTTAGCACATGAACTGACAACCTAGGGTCCTAGGGACTGACACCTCACTCTGACTCACATACATAGTAAAATGGATACTACCCACACCACACAACCTCTACCTTACCATGTATTGGCTGCCTACTGTGTGTATCCAACAGAGTCAGTTCTGAAGCACTGTTATCTGAACTGCTGCAGGCACAAGATAAGTCACTCTTCTTTACGACAAATGTATGACATACTAGACTATGGCAGCATATGTATGGACTTGCTGAATGTATGCAAGAGAATAGAGTGGGCTACTGGGCTACCCGCAGAGAACTAACAGCTATGTGGGACAACAGGTACTGTCTGTCCAATACTGGCTGCCCAATAATATGTAGTAGGCCATAATGTAGCAAAACCCACTGCACTATGCAAGGGAAATGCCAAAGACTGGGGCCATGGGACAGATGCATGACTGCCAATGCTAGAGTCCCCTACCCCCAACACAGCTGTGTTCCCATAGAACTCCAGTAACAGTATGTTAGCAAGGTCATACCAGCAGACCACACAGTCCCAGGGCTGTCCAAACAACCTGGTGACATGTCCTATTTCCTTAATATGCAAGGGTCAAAGTTATGTCTGTCTGCTGTTGATAGCATCAGGAATTAAAATTCACTTTCTGGTGGCTGGTGTAGCTTAGTGGGCTAAGTACATTAGCATGGTAGACTGTGTTCATGGTTCAAAGCTGGCTGCACCTGCAATTTTGCATGTGAGGTACTCCTATGGAGGGAGTCCCACAGACTTCTAAAATATGTCACTATTTGTTACTGCAAGAAAGCTGGACAATGCCAGAGGGAATGGAGGGACAGGGGCCACAGCTATGGACATTACACATACACTGAGTATCCTAGCAGGTGGCTAGTATAACAGCAGGTTTTAACAAGTCAGAGTAGTAGGAGGATGTACAGGCCATCACATAACTTTGTCAGTACCTACAGCACCTACAGCAAGTCAGTGGACACCATGTAGTTGTATATTACCAAAACAACAGAACTTTCTGAGGAGCAGAGCAGACATATTAGGGTGGAATGGTGGACATCATGCGAAACATGTACAGTCAGAGGAGAGAAGTCTGTAACCCTGTGTGACATGTTACAGAATGTACCCCAATCACAGCATACCTACAACTTCTTAGAGCAGGAAATATGCACAAATCCACAAACAGGAGTGGGACAAAGGCCCACATATAAGGAGAAGGATGAACTAGTGGTCACACAAATGTAGACAGCGCAGAGAATAACAGGTCATCCAGTAGTATGAGTTCCCTGCTGTAATCAGTCAGTCAGTAAATCAGCTGTGTGTGATCAGTTCGTAACATCAATTTATAATGATTTGCCACTGATGTACCAGAAAATCACAATGCTATGTAAAATATACCAGACATATGACGCAAAGCCCATGTGTGTATATATATATATATATATATATATATATATGTATATATATATATATATATATATATATATATATATATATATATGTATATATTTTATATATATATATAGAGAGAGAGAGAAAGAGAGAGACATTAAGGTGTACAATTATGTAGTGCTGCAGCCACTTGTACATCAAATGTAACCAGTGGTGCATGCAAGTAGTACTGTGAGCTGTAGTGTGTACTATTAGGTAGGCAGGGGAAATCTGGCATCACCCATCTTGCATGTATATGTGTGTGTGTGTGTGTGTGTGTGTGTGTGTGTGTGTGTGTGTATACGTATTTCCCATACAGCAGTACAGCCATCCCTATCAGGCCTATGTCTGTGCAATGGTCAATCATTTTATGGCCCTCTGACTAGCGTCATCCACAACAGTGGCCTCCCTGTCAGCAGCTGCTGATGTCATCCACCTTAACAGCAATGGCAGACACTGTCAGAACACATAAGCTCCATGGTGCATGCGGTAAGTACATAGTACAGTAGTGTAAACTACCATATATGTAAGGGTTCTAATCTCAAAAAGGGCAACTTTGTGTGTGTGTGTGTGTGTGTGTGTGTGTGTGTGTGTGTGTGTGTGTGTGTGTGTGTGTGTGTGTGTGTGTGCGTGTGTGCGTGTGTGCGTGTGTGTGTGTGTGTGTGTGTGTGTGTGTGTGTGTGTGTGTACATATACCCCCTTGAAGCAGTGTATCTGCCTTGCCTATCTGTATGCAATGGTTATACATTTTCAGGCCCTGTCAACCCCTCCATTGTCCAGTTTTACAGTGCCTGCTGATGCTATCCACCTTAACAGCACTGGCAGACACTCTCAGAACACAACAGCTTCATGGCACATGCGATAAGTACATAGTACTATAGTATATACTACTAGATAGGTAGGGGTCCTAATCTCATAAAGGGTAAGTGCGTGTTTGTGTAATATGCCTCCTTATAGCAGCAGGTCTGTGTGCAATGGTTATACATTTTCAGGCCCTGTCAATCCCCCATTGTCCTCCTTTACAGGGCCTGCTGATGTCATCCACCTTAACAACACTGGCAGACACTCTCAGAACACATATGCTTCATGGCGCATGCAATATGTATGTAGTACTATTGCATATACAACTAGATAAGTAGGGGTCCTAATGTCATAAAGGGTGTGTGTGTGAAAATATACCTCCTTGCATCAGTGTGTCTGTGTGCAATGGTTATACATTTTCCCATTGTCCTCGTTTACAGGGCCTGCTGATGTCATCCACCTTAACAGTAGTAGCAATTGCTACTAAGACACCTAAGCTTCACGGAGCATATGATAAGTGCATAGTACTATAGTATATACTGCTGGATATGTAGGGGCACTAATCTCATAAAGGGCAAGTGTTTGTGTGTTTGTAAATATACCCCCTTGCAGCAGTGTGTCTGTGTGCAACGGTTATATATTTTCAGGCCCAGTCAACCCCCCATTGTCCTCCTTTACAGGGCCTGCTAATTTCATCCACCTTACCATCACTGCCAGACACTTTCTGAATGCATAAGCTTTGTGGCACATGCAATAAGTACTTAGTGCTATAGTATATATTACGAGATAGGTAGGGGTTCAAATCTCAAAAGAACAAGCGTGTGTGTGTGTGTGTGTGTGTGTGTGTGTGTGTGTGTGTGTGTGTGTGTGTGTGTGTGTGTGTGCAAATATACCCCTGTGCAACATTATATCTTTCTTGCCTATGTGTATGTCTTGGTTAATATATTTTAAGGCCCTTTGAGTAGCTGTTGGTCCTAAATAGCCCACATCAAAGTATGCATAAATGCTATCTGCCACCACTTACGTTTGTAGGTATAGCACACCCAGGTGACAATAACAAAGGTAGGATGCATTGTCACAGGGTATGCATGCAGGATTCTGCTGTTTGCTCCCATTGCCCCTGACAGACAACTCTACACATACGCACCTAGGTAACCATGCAGACATACAGCTGTTCCTTGCTGATATCATATTTCCACTTTGCAACCATGCCATCCTTTCACTGCTGTATTTCTAGCAAGTCTCCACAGCATAGCCACTCAGACCTCTGTGACAGCAACATACAAAGTTCTGAGAGACACCTATCAGTCTGCAACAACACCGCCAATCTAACATGCATCAATGGTACAAATACTTTGACGTGTACAGCACTTGTCATGATATAACCCAACCAGACTACAACATGTCATGTACTGTACTATAGACCTGCTGTGCATCAGACACATATTTGCATGTACTTGCATCAATGGTATGAATGGCAGGGATGTGGCACAGGTATCATCACATACACAGGGTGTGGTGTGGGGGTGCCAGAGGCCTAGGCTGTGCCAAACAATTGACATTGTGCGTGTGAGTTAAGAAGGGGTGCTGGTCAGCTGGGTCATGGAGAGGTAGTGTGTGTTTCTGTTGGTGGCCTGCAGGTGACAGTGATCTATGAATGTGTGCATGTACACAGTCAAGCCATGTGCTAGCCCTACAAGTGGGTATGTTGGACAGCTGTGGAACATACATGGCAGAATGGACAGTTTACTGTCTTTGGCCATGAACATAGAAACTGGCTCCACCAGGAGTGGCACTGGCACCACCATGCCCAGGGTCAGATGCGGTACTAGTCATGGATGATGACTGGTGTCTGCTATACCCGTGTCCTTCATGGGACCACCCAGGACCACATGCCCATGGCCTGCCATGTCATGGTTTGGACAGCACCCTCCCTTCTGTAGTGCTGGAGGTACTGCCACTACAGGCGCATGAGTGTGCATGGCTATGTGGATTCTCAGCAGATGTTACTGACCTATGGCCACATGTCTGATGACCTATTCCCACCACATGTTCTAGCACAGACAATGTGTGGTCAAGGACAATGTCTCACCCCACCATCTGTCCACTACATCAATGTAATGATGCATGGCATCACCAATGTGGTGAAGGGAGTCACAGATGTAAGACAATGATGCATCCATGATCCTGAGCATCTATCTGGTGTTGCATTCAGGACATGCCTGTGCCTTGATTATGGACTGAAACAAGTGCTGGGTGATTCATGATGTGACACCTGTGACAGATGGTGGATTGGCAGCAGTCCTCCTTTGAGCATCCCTGTTGATCTGCCTGTGTGGGACTTCACCAGATTTCTGGCTATGGCCAGTGACTACAGTCACTGATGCCATTTTTGACACACTCTCCTGTGTAATGCCACCACACTCTGTCTGATATCTGTGGCCACAGGGGACTGGGTTTGTGTGGGCATACTGACTGTGTGCAAGGGGCAAAGGGGGAGGAAGTGGGATGTCAATCCATGGGACAGATTCAGTCCCCAGCAACCCCACCTTCCCCTCACTATGGCCACCACCATCAGAATCTGATGAGACACTAACATCAGGTTATGAGGGGGAGAAACCCCAAACTCCATGGTCACCTGTGAGGAGGAAAACAAAATAATTACATTACTACCTGCAGTATTATGTATGGTGATCCACACACACACATATACAGGTGAAGTGCCACACCTACAGTACACATACGCATCTTATTTCTGATCCCATGCACAACACACATGCAGGCTACAACTTACACACACATGACAAGCCAAGTAAACAACATGCACTGCAGCTATGTCCAGTTAATGTTGCCACTACTGTACACCTGTGAGATTAGTGATATGTCAGTCTATGTGATAGAGCTACTCCTAAACCACAGTGCACCTGTCTTCAGCATACTATTGCCCCCTGCATAGCAGACTGCATGGGCCTTCACAAAAATAAGTGAAAATATGTTACAGATCCTACACATACACTACTGTGATTACAGATATAATGCACTGCAGTTAACTCCTCCGAGACTGAACATACAAGTAGTGTACTCTGGCTAAGCATATCAGTTGTGTATACAGCAAAATGGCAGCCATTAACATTGTTTGGGTATATATGAGCCATGCAAAATCATTATCACACTCACTGGATACAGGACGTTGGAATCTGGTTACACCTGATGGACCTCTGGAAAAGTGAGGGAGCAGTATTGTCAGCAATAACAAATGTGGCATTGTTATAGGAATATATGTGTGTATAGCTACATGTACAGTAGGTACTGTGATCCTGCCTACATTGCTGACATTCTGAGTATGTGTGCACAGGTGTGCATTACAAACAACCCCCCCCCAATGCAGATTGACCTGACATCCATATACTGGTATGCAGAGGCTGCCACAATGACTGATTCAGTATTACAGTGATGCAAACAGGAGGCTTACCTGGATACTCCTCTGCTGTGGAGGCTGTGGCGCCCACCTCCACAATGTGTGGGTTGATGGATGCTTGGGAGCTGGTGGTTGATCCCAGGTTTGCAAGGAATTCCTCTGTGGCCGAGACTGGTTCCACTGCTGCAGGCCCCCCACTAGTGGCAGCACGGTCCTTGCCCACAGCAGTGGTCCTTTGCTGTGCAGCATTTACCATGTTCATCACCCTGTGATGGACCTACTCAGAACTTCTCTCCTGTAGCCCTACATGGTTCACTGCTGTGACAAGGTCAGCCCACATTGCAGAACATTGCTCATGAATGTGGTGAGTCCTGGAGAGCAGAATGGCATGATGCAGTCTTAGGCCATCCAGGATTACATAATTGTCCACAGCTGTAAACAGCGGGTGCCTCCATCTATACATCTACATTCTTTCTGAAAGACAAGACTAGGGGAAAAAATCACATGTCCACATACATTCCTGTCCACTATGTACACACACCCTCCACATCAACATTGGCCTGCACTATGCACTTTTACCTCCAACATCATACCCCACCACCTATCAACAGTCTGTATGTGGCTATCAGCAACCTAGTAGCAGCACCAGTTATGACCCTGTGTGCCATGATGGAGAGTGATGAATATCTACACTCCCATCAATGCCATCTACTGTGTTGTGTCCCCTATGACTGACATCTCAGTACCATTTCAGACAGCCACTGTTCAACAAATAGGTGTTTGTTATTACAATTATATGGGGATAGTCCAGCAACAGCCGTGTGCAACAATGACAGACAGCAATGCAAATGTGCTGTAGGGTATCTTCCCTGTAGGTGCCCTACTTCTCCAGTACACAGATGTATGCAGAATGTGTGCATGTGTCTGAGATATGTGGTCCCTTTGCCAGAAACATGTGGATGTCTGGAAAACAGTTGGACAATAACTGTTGGTTGTTCTTAGACTGTGGAGAATCTGGCTGTCACACACCAGAAACCTCAAAAAACAATTTATGCTGCATTAATATCTGTTACTGCATTCATACGTGTACATTGTATGATCATTATGTACACTCTGTCACTGAGGTTGAGCCTGTGCCCCCTACAATTAATGGCTATGACCTGCAGTCTTGCTGTATAGGGTTGTCAGGTATAGTAGCCATAGCTGTCAAGCAATGAGATACAAATATCAGCAACACAGTGACCCCAGCCAGAGTACTTCAGGGATAGTCAGGGGCACCAGTACAATGTCTGGGCTATTCCTGTGTGACATTCACAGACTGAGAAGAGTTGAATAACAGTGCATCATGTGATATGCCATCTATGTCCTCCATTACTCACTGTCACTATATGTAACACACAATCTGGTGGCATTCCTACAGGAGCCGATCATTGTAGGAGGGAGGGAGAGGACCACAGCTGTGATCTAAGTCACATCAGGCAGAGTTATAAGGCATGGTTGTAGCTTTTGGACAGCAGACTATCAGCAACATGTCATTCCCAGAGATATACTACAGGCCTACTGTTGTAATCCCTATTCCCCATAACTGCATCCTCCCATTTGCATCCCATTAGATGGGGACTTGCATTACATACTTGGTAGAGTGCTGTACTCCTTTTTTGAAGAAATCCTGAACAAAATGATTCTGAAAACACAGTCTGGCTTGGTGAAGCAAGGTAAAGACCTGTTTACTCTAGGCAGCTGCTTGCATTTTGTAGGTAATGCTGAATAACAGGTTCTTACCTGTGTATCAGTCAGTGGCTCAGACTTGCTAATTGCATCCAGAACACCAGGGTTGCAATTCCATTAGCCAGTGATGACATGAGACAACAGTACAATATGTAAGGCCTTCATGTAGGCCTTGGCCTCTTTCCTAGGCTTTGAGAAGGACATTACTGAGGTGTGGAGATTACAGCATCACAGAGGGTATGTACAAATACTGTCCACTGTTGTGTTTATTATTAACCCAGTAACATAACATAGCATAGCATATGGAACAACAATAAGTGAGATAATAGTCAATATAGTAACAGTATGCCAGTAACAGTTACGGCATAAGGCCAACAACATAGGTATCTCAACAAGGTATGTTAGTATGCAACTATTGTATTACATAGCAATAATAAAACACAAGGCCCAACATAACATTTTGAGAACAGCATATGTTAAAAGTAAACCATACTCGATGTATAACAATAATAAATTATGATGCAGATAAAGGGTGGAGGGAGAGAGAAATACATTCCATTACTACCAGTATAGGCTATATTGTTTGCAACAGTAGTCTTATATACTCTACAGGTATGCCCTTACTTTGTGCATATAAGTGCCCTATAGCTTCTGTAGCACCTACATACCTCTCAAGCTATCTGCATGAGACAGTATGGGCCAAGCTGTAACACCTACAGGTACACAACTACAGGGAACTATTATATGTCAGGGGAACATATATGGCTACCAAGATGTACTGTGGACTGATGTAGTGTGACTGTGCTATTTACATAAATCAAGTGAATGATAAATCTGTGTCCAAGAGATTTGGCAACAGTGATCACAGTCTGTGACAGTGTGACACTTGACAGACATGCATTGTGCAAAGTACAGTTTGCCTATCATGCTGCCCTTGGCAGACATGGGGTTAGACTATCAGCAGACATTCACAGACACACCAGGCATATAGCTGTACCAAGATTAAGCAGGTTTACTGATTTTATTCACTTTTATGACTATTATACTTGTTGACTTTATTTACTGACATCTTATCACCTTGCTGAGCAATGCTGTTAACACTCTTGTACATCTGAACACAGAAATTATTAACCCATTTGAACACCTACTGCAGCCATTTATTTACCTGTCATTCTTGTGGGGAGTACCTCTGTTAACAATACATAACCGTTTCTATAAATATTTAGTAATAGTTATCCCTGGATTCAAACCCCGGTCTGTGTGTGACAAAATATATATATCACAATCAATAAAAAGTTGATGCAGTGATAAACAAGAAGCTAAGAAGATCCAAAACCATAAGAAAAAAAAACAAAAAAAAACAAAAAAAAAAAACTCCAAGACCACTCAAAACATACAAAAGACTTCTGTTATCACAAGCAAAGCCTTTGGGTATCAGCCTTCCTCACTGCTATTCCAATGTAAAATAATTAACTTCATATAAAAAGTTTTAAAAAAGTCACAAGATCACAGTCAGTCTATAAAAACATCAAATCATTAAACAATTATGACATCACATAATTAGAAACTGGTAAATTAACCCCTCATGCGCATTCAGAATAACAGCATGTATAGTATTGCAGTTGTATTTGCTTTTTAGCAAGACAGGTTTAATACTCACAGTATTATTCAAGCCAGGAAATAAATCTACTTGTAGCAATAAAATCCATCCATATTCTTTGTTTTGTAATGTATTATTTATATCACCACCTCTTGTTGTTGTTCTTCTTTTAGCTTTTTCCTGGTTAGGGGTCGCCGCAGTAGAACTCCAGTCCGCTAATGATTGGCAGTAGATTTTTACGGTGCCAGCCCGATGCCCAGCCTTCAATGAAAGCATGCCCATTCATGCATGTCTTTCGAACACCACTCGACCATGGGGAGGACATGCAGACTCCACACAGAAGGCCCTTCAGCCGAGAATCAAACGGGAGAACCTCTTGCTGTGAGGTGACAATGCTACTGCTGCACCACCTCGGCACCATATATCACCACCTCTAACATGTCTAAAAACACGCTCTACTACCCTAAACTTAAAATAATGCTCAGAACCACTATCTACAATATGTTTACTTAAAGCATTTGTCAGTAGTCCTCTCCGTATGTCTGACTCATGCTCAATTATACATTCTTTTAACTTTCTTGTAGTTTTACCTACATAAAAACAAGAACATTTTACACATGTTGCTAAATAAACTAAATGTATAGTGTTACAAGTGGCAGAGCACTGAAAAATAAATTGTTTCTCTGTCACTGGGTGATTAAATAAAATACAATTTGCTTAAATATCAGTGCAACAACATTTCAAACAAGGAAATGTGCCAAATCTCCCACAATTATTCCTTGGGACTTTGAAATCTTTGTAACACAATCTATTTTTTAAATGGCACATATTCCTATATGCAAAACATGGTCGAGGGCCTAGTAACTTATGCAGCTCTGGCATAGCCAATAAAACATTCCAATTTTTCTTAATAATTATTTTTTTACATCAGCTGTTCTAACATTGTAGGTTGCTGTATATCTAATTATATTAATACATGGTCTATCTATCTTTGAACTCATTCCTGTGTCAAAAATAGGTTTAACTGAACCTGTTCTTATTAACAACACCTTTTATAATTTCATCTGTTAAAACCCTATTATAACCCCCTCTCAAGGAATTAATTTCCTATCCTCATCTCAGACTCACATTTCCTGTCATCTGTGGTTAACTTATTAATCTTTATAAGTTAAGCTTTTATTATACCTTTGAAAACATGTGGTGCATGCATACTCATTCGAGATACATAGCAATTTACATGTACATCTTTCCTATGAACACCTGTACCCATATCCCATTCCTCTGTATTTCAACATCCAAAAAAGTAATCTTATCAGTTGAACAAGCCATTTTAATCTTTAAGAAACTAGCAGTGCTATCTAGATAAGATGCACACTGCTTCATACTCTCACATGTACTATCCCAAATAAAAAAACAATCATCAACAAATCACTGATAGAATAACACACTCTTGTTCATATCATTTACTTCACTATAAATTAACTCTTTTTCCCATTGATGCAAGATTACATTGGCAAAGGTGTTCGCCATGACTCCTGCTGTTTGTAAAAAAGGCTGTCCATCAAACAGAAAAGCATTTTTTGTTAATACAACTTCTATTAGTTGACATATAGTCTGTTTCACTAGATATCATTCGTATTTCTGTACTCAAAAATCTGCAATTTGCCTGAATACCATATTTGTTTGGTATCACTGTAAAAAGGGAGTTTATGTCAATTGTGACAAACAAATTGGTTTATTCATATTGTTCATATGCCAATCACATAACTTCACCAAGAAATCATTTGTCTTTAATATAGCTTTTACTAAATAGAAGATATTTGCTTAACTGTTTTTGCAAATAAATTGAAATGGGCTCAGTTATCCTCCCTCCTTCCTGATAAGATATGTCTCATGGGTGGGTGGGACAAAGAATTATATAATTTAGGTATGCCATATATTTGTGGTATCCGAGGGCATGGTACAGTAAAATAATTATATAATTCAATGGAAATGTCGAAGCCAAAGAACAAACCCAAAAAAGCAACAAAAGTGGTGACTGGAAGGTGAAAACTGTGAAGTCCAACAAAATCCACAAAATGTAAAAGTTAAGCACACAATTTTATTCGAATCACTTTTCGTCCAGCTCGTAACCAAACTTCTTCAGACAACAAGATAAAATAAACTACTACATCCAACTCCATTTATACTTCATCTAAATCATTTGTTGTACAAATTGATTAATTGGTAGGGAAACCACTTTAAAGAAACAGATTCCTCAAAAGTGAAATAAAACACATTCTTTAAACACACATATAAATACATGTTAAAAATATATATGGTACCATAAATACTTATTTACTTATTTTAAAAAACGTACATAGCCCTAAGGCTTTCCTAATGTGTGCACATTCACCATAAAAGACTTCTTAATTTTAAAATACAAGACAAAGAAACTTTGTCATTCAAACCAGGAGCCCTATACGATTGTAACTTTAAGTGCCAAATCAACTCCTGCCTTTCCAACAGGAGTTGAAATGGGCCCCCTTTAACACTGGATGTGATTTGATCTAATAGTCTAAAAACAAAGGAGTGTGTAGGGTGTTCGTCACAGTGCTTAGCTAGACCATTTTCCAACTTGTTTTTTCTTATACTATACAGGTGCTCATAAATCCTGTCTTTAAGTTTCCTGTCAGTTTGCCCACAAACCACTGACATAGATGAACAAGTGTACCTTCCTTCAAGATTGTATATCTTGTTGTTAATGGCAACACTACTCCCACTTGCTAGATGTCCACAAAACTTACAAGACTCACATTTAAATGTCCCAGCAGTTTTGCATCTAGCTTTTTTACTCATTTCCATTATACCCTTTAAGTTGTTACCCCTTTTGTATATTACTGTTGGTCTATCACCTAACTTGTCAATTAAAGGAGCTGGATGTAGTAGTTTATTTTATCTTGTTGTCTGAATAAGTTTGGCTACTAGCTGGACGAAAAGCAATTCAAATAAAATTGTGTGCTTAACTTTTACATTTTGTGGATTTTGTTGGACTTCACAGTTTTCACCTTCCAGTCGCCACTTTTGTTGCTTCAATGGAAATGTCATTATTAAGGTGTAACTCATAAATCATCATGTTAACTTCCAACACCATTTTTTAACATCAAGAAAACAAATTTTTTCAAAGGTACCAATATCTTGCAAAAAAATCATACATCAAGGACATATAATGCATTTTGTTCATTATTACCATTGCACCCCCTATCAGCTTGCTTTATCATTATAGAATCATTAAACAACACATCTTTTATAATTTCATCTATTAAAACCATATCAGAACCCCTCTCAAAGAAATTAATTTCCTATCCTCCTCATCTCAGACTCACATTTCCTGTCATCTGTGATTAACCTGCAAATCATTATAAGTTTTAACTGTTTTATGTTTTATAGCTGTTTTACAAGAGCTTATCTCTGATTTCAGCAAGATTGACAGCAATACAGCCTCACTGTCTTGTAAACATAAATTGGATGATCTCTTCTTAGACATGGCTGCTTTTGAAAAGCACTTGCAGGAGGTCAAGCACAAGAAATTAGCAAGAGATTTTGCTGATTTTCAAAATGGTCACATATTTGCATGGCCAAAGACTGATTCTGTTCAATGACCTGTTTCCAATGATGAAAGGGATACTGTTAGTTCTGCAGCTGTTATTTCTGAGAACTCAGATGCTGGTGGGAGCTCTGTGAGTGCATATTTTCAAGCTACAGCAACAAATACACGTGCTCTCCCTCTCTCTTCTTCTACTTTGAGAGAAAAGAGCTGGTATGGGCAATTTTTTTTAATGTGTGCCTACCAGAATCCTTATCTGTCAAAGAGAAGAGAGATCTCTCACAGAGCAGAGGCAGGCAGGTTTGAAAAAGGACATTGATGGTTGGACAGCTGGATCTTGGTCCAGCTGTAAGGAGAATGGTTCCACAGACCTATATCCACCATTAGTTTAACAAATGAGCAGTGACAAGTGTTAAACAATGGCCTTTCTTTTATTCCTTCCAAAGGCTCTTCTTTATGGGATGCACTCACTGATTTGAGATTATTTGTCCTGAGTATTTCTTTGAAATTGATGTATGGTTTAAAGTCCAGTATTCAGAGTGATGTTTTTAAGAAACCTAGTCAGTTTTGGTCTGGTGAATCCACTGCTGATTGAGACTTTTTTGAAACTTTGCGAACAAGATAAACATAAGTTGTTGCAAAGTAAACATCATATATAGTTTTTTTAACCTTACAGACACACAGTTTATGGCCCTCATGGAATCAGCTTTGATGGAACATATATATTAGATCTGCTGACAAAGGGGCCATCATAGTTGTGATGGACACCTCTAGGTTTGCTGAGAGCATGTGTAATATGCTATCTGATAGTTTTACTTATGCTGTTTGCTCTAAATCTGACATTGATAAGTTATCAAGAATTTGTTCTAATTTACATGATTTGTTGATGGAAGGTAGCATTACTAAGGAATTGTTTGAATATTTTCTGACTGAATTTCCTTCCATTCGTATTTTACATGGCCTCCCCAAAATTCATAAATCTCTGGAAAATCCTCCGTTGAGGGCTATTGTTTCTGGATGTGTTTGGGCAACTGAGCCCTTATCTATTTATGTTGAAAAACAACTGCGGCCAGTTTTATATAAAGTTAACACTATTCTTAGAGATACCGAGTACTTTTTAACATCTTTATTTGAGTGGTCTAGTACCAACAGTAGTGACAATATCTGTTGGTTACAGTGGATGTGGTATCACTTTTCACAGTCATACCCAATGACACAGAGACTAAATTTGTCACTCTGTTCTTGTCTAAATATTCTGATTATAGTACAGGACATGTTCATCTCATAAGCATACTTCTTGATTTGACTTTGAACAACAATTTTTTTTACTTTTAATGATCAGCTACAGAAGCAGAGAGTGGGGGTAGTGATAGGCACACCTTGTGCCAATAGCTATGCAAACCTAGTACTAGCTTATTGGGAGACACTCTATGTCTTTAATGACAGAAATCTTTTTAAACAGTATATTCTATACTATGAAAAAACGAAGAACAGAACAAACACAACCAGGAAAAATACGTCAAAGTGGACCCAACAAATAACGTTAGTCGAAGAATAAATCCAAAATGCTTGACTGTTTGTTAGCGCTTTCATGCAATGAGATACATGCACTTCTTCAGACAAACCTGTTGCATTTACTTCAGTAATATATACTCCCACAAATTTTAATTAATTGAATAATTAAATAATTAACTAAATTAAATAAACAACCCTGTACAATTTAAACTTCATAATAAAAAACTTTTAAACTAATAAATACAATGATTATGTTCAATTATACACTTGGCCAAACATTAAAACACAAACTGAGATGGCTGAAAAAATCTACTACATACACCTATCTCAATATTTGCTTTCCAAATGTTAAAATAGAATTTACATCCTTAATTAACACCAGCTAAATATCAAGAAAACCCTATTATATAAATAGAATGTTTTTTTAAAAAATATATATTTTTTAAAAGAATAATAAATAAACATGAAATTACACTTCTTTACCATATAAAATCATCTACTTCATCTCATAAGAGCTCTTAACTTTAATAAACATTTTATGGAGCAAGTTTCATTGATCCCTGGGTGGACATGGGTGTAGGTTTTGAGTTGCCACAGCAACTCATATTCTTCTAGTTTAAGGTGCCATGGTCCACCCCTAGGATTCAAATCTATCTTTTGTACAACAGTAAATAGAAAACTGTGAGTTTGGTTTTCAACAATGTGTTTCGCCAAAGCATTTGTTACTACTCTATTTTACTACTATTTTGTACTAGTGTTTACCGTAAACCCCATTACAGTAATTCTTTCCTTCACTTTTCTAGTTGCCACCCCTTTTTTCAAAAGAAAGGGGTGGTGAAAAGTCAGGTAGTGTGAGCCTCTCGTATAGTAAAGAAGTGTAATTTCATGTTTATTTATTATTCTTTTAAAAAATATATTTTTTTTAAAAAACATTCTATTTATATAATAGGGTTTTCTTGATATTTAGCTGGTGTTAATTAAGGATGTAAATTATATTCTAACATTTGGAAAGCAAATATTGAGATAGGTGTATGTAGTAGATTTTTTCAGCCATCTCAGTTTGTGTTTTTTTATGTTTGGCCAAGTGTATAATTGAACATAATCATTGTATTTATTAGTTTAAAAGTTTTTTATTATGAAGTTTAAATTGTACAGGGTTGTTTATTTAATTTAGTTAATTATTTAATTATTCAATTAATTAAAATTTGTGGGAGTATATATTACTGAAG
Source organism: Protopterus annectens (assembly GCF_019279795.1). Classification (NCBI taxonomy): domain Eukaryota; kingdom Metazoa; phylum Chordata; order Ceratodontiformes; family Protopteridae; genus Protopterus; species Protopterus annectens. The sequence continues at coordinate 1,483,027,702 of NC_056731.1, read as the reverse complement.
TAAATGCAACAGGTTTGTCTGAAGAAGTGCATGTATCTCATTGCATGAAAGCGCTAACAAACAATCAAGCATTTTGGATTTATTCTTCGACTAGCGTTATTTGTTGGGTCCACTTTGACGTAATATTCTATACTATCCCAGGTTTGTGGATGGCATATTTTTTGTACGGGCAGGTTTGGTTTCTATGCTGCATGATTTTGTTAAATATCTAAAACAGACATTTAAGTTCCTATGATTTACCCCTAAGTACTCTGCTGAGAATATTGAGTTTTTAGATGTCAAAATCACTAAGAAACTGAATAATCTAGACACTCAAGTTTACAAAAATCTTCTAAAAAATGTAGTATTTTACATAGGCAGAATATGCACCCACAACATATTCCTAGGAATGTTTTGAAAGGACAGTTCCTTAAGTATGCCAGGCTCTACGCAGATGATGCATGTATAGTATCTGCTTTTGATGACCTGGCACATGATTTTAGTAATAGAGGCTACCAACAGCATGAAATAGATGTAGCATGACAAGGGTCTATATCTAATAAGAAAGCCCAAGCCAAACCATTTCTCTCATCAAGACTAAGAGACCAAGAGTTCTAGGGTGTCACAAGGAGACACTCTCAGAATGAGCATTACCTTCTCAAATTATGTTAGTTCTGTCAGTGAAATTATCAAAAAACACTGGCATGTCCTTACATGTGATGATAGAAACAAAATGATTTTAGGTGAGGTTCCTAAATTCTTTGTGAAAAAATGGTGTGCTATAAACCTGTTCAAAGAAACCAAGGATTACTGATAGAATAGGAGCTCACCCTTCTAGACAGTGTAATATGTGTCAGTTTATTGAAACTACTGATAGATTTGAGCAATCTGAGACTAAGCAGGTTTATAGATTCAATTTCTTTGTAAATTGTAAGAGCTGCAGTCTTGTTTATTTAGCTAGTTGCACTGTTTGTAAAAGTATTTATGTTGTTAAAACTAACAGAGCCTTGAAAGACCATGTACATGAACATATCTATGATGTCTCTAGAAAAGATAAAACAAATTCTCTTTTGAAACATATTTTAGTTGCTGGAAGTACCCATAAATTTAAGTTTATTGTGCTACAGCTTTTTAATGTTAGCAGAGACAAAGCCAGAGAGGCAAGATTACGTTGGTTTGAACATGTGCTGAGGAGGGATGCAGAGTATATTGGGAAAATGATGCAAAGGATGAAGCTGACAGGTAACAGGAAAAGAGGAAGGCCTAAGATAAGGTTTATGGATGTGGTGAAAGAGGACATGCAGGCGGTTGGTATGACAGAGCAAGATGCAGAGGACAGGAAACAATGGAAACAGTTGATCTGCTCTGGCGACCCCTAATGGGAGCAGACGAAAGAAGAAGAAGAAGAAGATTAGAGGTGGTGATGTCAGCACTAAAACAGAGTGTATTGAAGCTAAATGAATTTTAGAATTATAAAGTGACAGAGGGATGGGTCTAAATGAATATATTCCTTGAAGACCACTGCTCAGGTCACATGACTTTAAGAGGTTGACCTGAAACTATGTGCATTTAAGCAGCATTTTATACCTGTTGTATTAGATCTGAAGAAGCATCTGGATAGGTGGGATGTTTTTAACATTTTTTATGCTGTTTTAGTTAACATTTTTTATGCTGCTTTATTAAACTTTGGAAGTGCTACTTTATTGGACTCAGCCATGTTGACTGGTTATTCTTTATTTGGATAGTTTGGCTTGTGTTTCACTAGTCTTCATCCACCTACCTTGGTTTGCCTTTCTTGCTAATACGGAAAACATGCCAATCTACTAAAAAATCTGTTTATTTCCCTATTGTATTATTTGAATGTGAGATAAATCAGGAAGTTCTTAGACAGCTGCTCAGCATACAACTACAAAATAAAGGGATATGATCTGATCTATGATCATAAGCATGTTATTATGTGTTCAAGTTATGGATGTCAAGAAATTCACCTTTAGAGATTTGCTCTCGATTTTATTTTGGCATTCTTGTTGAGAGCACATAATAATGGGTTATGATCAGTGAGAACCAGTCATAACTCTTTGAAATACATGGATTTTTTTATCTTCTTGTACTACGTTAATAAAAAAGCTGAAGTGTTTTATTGCCTTTGAAAGCCAGTAAAGCACTTAGTGAGTGTTGTTTTATAGAAAACAAGTAAGGGGAAAAAATCAGTGACAGTTTTAAATACTGCCCTAATTTAAACAAAAAGTTATTTACTGACTAACATCTGTAAACTTCAGTGGACATAGGATGACATATATTCAGGGACCAAAGAACATCCCTTCCCTTATACCTCACTGTCACTGTGCTTAGGGAGTGAGTAAGATTTGTTACACACCTTTGAAAGTGCCATTATGGTCTGGTGTTGTGCTGCAGTAGTATGTAACATGTTTATCTTTTTTTCCAATTTTGTAGTGTAATCACAGCAATTCAAGCACTACAACATGCTTGTTAAACTTAATAAATATTTTCCAATGAAGTAACTAGAATAAAAACTACATATTTTAGAATCAGAAAACCCACTTTACATCACAAAACCTTAACTACTTTATCATGACTGTTTTACTTCACTTAAATTATCCTGGACAGTAGCTTATAATCACAGTTTATTGGTGAGATTTTTATCCATTTCTATATTTTCTATTTACATTTTAGAGAAAAAATATTCCCTCATACAGCTTTAAAGGAATGCTCACCTGCCCAGAATACCATTATATCAATACTTAAAAAAATGTGTTTTGTAAATACTTAAAATATTTGTCTGTCATTTCATTAGACTTCTATAATACTTATACCCAAACCCAAAAGATCAGCATCACCATGAATATAATGTTCATAAAAACTAAACATTTAGGGTCGCTAACACCTTTGTCAATATACAATTTATTATCCTGAGTGAGTTGTTCTGATAATGAATTAATTAATGTTGTTGGCACCTGCTGTACAGTTCTAAACTTTCCAGTCAAATAATACAGCAAGTCTTACAATATTGAACTCTTCCCTTCCCAAGTCTTTTTTTCATCTACTAACATCTGCAATTCTTGTTTTTATTGCCAAATGACTTGAATACACAGCAGTTCTTTGATCCTTGCAAGTTTAAGGCCCAGCTGCTATTCCATTGCCTTATATTTTCTCATGTTTCCATAAATCTGCTGCACCACAAATCAACATTCCGGAGCCTTCTTCATCCTTCTCCTCCACTGATATTTATTATTCAATCTAATTTTCAAGGCCACTTGCTGCTCCATCCAACTTTTATTAAAACATATCATACCCAAATGATCTTTCCAGACTCAGTCTAAATAAAGGCAATTTTTTTTTGCTCATCATTAGGCCACATGAGCCTGAAAATTCTAGAACATTCTAGCTTACTGTATATTTTTTATCTATAAGATGAAATGACACTAAATGGACAGAGAAACTAGTTTTTGGCAAGTTTTATTCCATTTATTTTTATACATTTAAAGCAGATAAGAAAATGAATCACAAGTATATAAAAATGAATCACAAGTATACAGTTCATTTTGACTAAATATTTCCTTAAAATAAATGCATACCCTCTTTAAAGTTAACATCCCTTTCTTATAGCATCATGTCTCATATTAGAATTGAAAACATTTTAAATGAGATCACTACTCCCATCAACATATGGTATTACAAACTGCAAGAAGATCACTCTTAGTCCTATGTTAGAAGAGTATAAGTTGTCAAAGCTTTACTATTAGTATATTGAAATGTAAAAGAGAGGCTGTCACATCGTCAAAGCCACAATTTTGACAGTTTGAAATGTTGACATCTACCTTGTTGACAATCAGATTGTTTAATGATGAGTTATTTTCAAAAATTTCTTTTTGTGCTGTCAATATCGATTTTTTAAAGTTGAAGGAAACAAAGCTGTCTGTAATTACAGTATAACAGCATAATGTTAATGCATTAACACTAATGGCAAGTATATGTATTGAACTTTCATGTAATGCATTTTAATTGAAGATTTGTTTGTTCATGCTTGTGTTGTGCATGTTACAACATGAGCTGTATTTATAGGAAAGTAGCATGTGCATGTATCCACTGCTGTAATTTGTAAAATTAAATATTTTTTGAGAGTCTAATGCTGATTGCATTTTATTAAACTTGGATACAGATGACAATATTTTTCTCCTGGGGACAATGGCAAACATTATCATATTTTCCATCACAAAAAGGTGAACAACTCCTTCCTGTTGATGGATATGTCCATTATTTAGAGAAATTTAATGATTTTAAAAGTTACTGGTGTTGTACTTGCAAAATTAAGGATAAATTTAAGACGAGGTATGTCAAAGAAGCAAAGAGGGATGGTGAAAAATTAATGAAAAGTACTCCACATTTTTGTGCTGCAGATCCTGTTAATATTGATCTGCTTAAGACAAGGGATATCATTAAAAGATGTGCAGATAATGCATGGATGATCCCTGTAAAATTGTTGCAGAAGTGCTAGCTACAACTTCATCTATCAACTGCCAAGCAGAGATTCACTGAAACAATGCATCAATGGGGTTAGGCAAAGGAAGAAAAAAAACTTTAATGGAAGAAATAAGAGACTTGAAAAAGTGACATCAGAAATGTTACCTATTAAGAATGGTTGCTTTATTATAAAGCATGTGCTGAAGGAATGCAGAAGGTCAGATGGTAGTAGATTTTGTGAAAAAGATGGACATGGCTGTGGTGAATACGTATTTTAACAAGAGGGAGGGACATAGGGTGACATACAAGAGTGGAGTGAGATGCAGACAGGTGGATTATATCTTATGTAGAAGGGCCAGTCTGAAGGAGATTGGAGACTGTAAAGTGGTGGCAGGGGAAAGCGCAGTTAGGCAGCATAGGATGGTGGTTTGTAGGATGACATTGTTGATCAAGATGAGGAGGAGTGTGAGGGCAGCACCAAGGATCAAATGGTGGAAATTGAAAAAGGGTAATTGTGAGGTGGAGTTCAGGGAAGAGTTAAGACAGGCACTGGGTGGCAGTGAAGAGTTACCAAATAGCTGGGTAACTACAGCAGAGCTAGTAAGGGAGATGGCTAGAAAGGTGCTTGGTGTGACATCTGGAAAGAGGAAAGAGGACAAGGAGACCTGGTGGTGGAATGAAGAAGTACAGGAGAGTATACAGAGAAAGAGGTTGGTGAAGAAGAAGTGGGATTGTCAGAGAGATGAAGAAAGTAGACACGAGTATAAGGGGATGAGGTGCATGGCAAAGAGAGAGGTAGCAAATGCTAAGGATAAGGCGTATGAAGAGTTGTATGAAAGGTTGGACACTAAGGAGGGAGAAAAGGACCTGTGCCGATTGGCTAGATAGAGGGATCGAGTTAGTAAAGATGTGCAGCAGGTAAGGGTGATAAAGGATAATGAGGAAAACATACTTACAAGCGAGGAGAGTGTGTTAATCAGATGGAAAGAGTACTTTGAGGGGCTGATGAATGAAGAGAATGAGAGGGAGAGAAGACTAGATGATGTGCGGATAGTGAATCATGAAGTGCAGTGGATTAGCAAGGAGGAAGTAAGGATAGCTATGAAGAGGATGAAGAATGGAAAGGCTGTTGGTCCAGATGACATACCTGTGGAATCATGGAGATGTTTAGTTGAAATGGCAGTGGAGTTTTTAACTATATTATTTAATGAAATCTTGAAAAGTGAGGGGATGCTTGAGAAATGGAGAAAAAGTGTTTTGCTACCGATTTTTAAGAATAAGGGTGATGTGCAGAGCTGTAGTAACTACAGAGGGATTAAATTGATCAGTCACAGCATGAAGTCATGGGAAAGAGTAGTGGAAGCTAGGTTAAGAAGGTAGGTGATAATTAGTGATCAGCAGTATGGTTTCATGCCAGGAAAGAGCACTACAGATGCGAAGTTTGCTCTGAGAGTGTTGATGGAGAAGTACAGAGAAGGTCAGAAAGAGTTGCATTGTTTCTTTGTGGACTTAGAGAAAGCATATGACAGGTTGCCTAGAGAGGAATTGTGGTATTGCATGATGAAGTCAGGAGTGTCAGTGAAGTATATAAGAGTGGTATGGGATATGTATGAGGGTAGTGTGACAGCGGTGAGGTCTGCGGTGGGAGTGACAGATATGTTTAAGGTGGAGGTGGGATTACATCAAGGATCATCTCTGAGCCCTTTCTTATTTGCAATGGTGATGGACAGGTTGACAGACAAGATCAGACAAGAGTACCCCTGGACCAGGATGTTTGCAGATGACATTGTGATCTGTAGTGAGAGTAGGGAACAGGTGGAGGAGACCTTGGAGAGGTGGAGATATACTCTAGAGAGAAGAGGAATGAAGGTCAGCATGACTAAGACAGAATATATGTGTGTGAATGAGAGGCAGGATAGAGGAATGGTGAGGATGCAGGGAGTAGAGGTAGCAAAGGTGGATGAGTTTAAATACTTGGGATCAACAGTTCAGAGTAATGGTGAGTATGGAAGAGAGGTGAAGAAGAGAGTACAGGCAGGATGGAGTGGGTGGAGAAGAGTGTCAGGAGTGATTTGCGACAGTACCAGTAAGAGTAAAAGGGAAGGTCTACAAGGGGATAGTGGGACAAGCTATGCTATATGGGTTGGAGACAGTGGCATTGACAAAAAGGCAGGAGTCAGAGCAGGATGTGGCAGAGTTAAATATGTTAAGATTTGCACTGGGTGTGATGAGGGTGGACAAGATTAGGAATAAGTATATTAGAGGGTCAGCCCAGGTTGGAAGGTTTGGAGACAAAGCCAGAGAGGCAAGATTACATTGATTTGGACATGTGCTGAGGAGGGATGCAGAGTATGTTGGGAAAAATATGCTAAGGATGAAGCTACCAGGTAACAGGAAAAGAGGAAGGCCTAAGATAAGGTTTATGGATGTGGAGAGAGGACATGCAGGTGGTTGGTGTGACAGAGCAAGATGCAGAGGACAAGAAGAAATGGAAACAGATGATCCGCTGTGGTGACCCCTAACGGGAGCAGCCAAAAGAAGAAGAAGTGCTGAATACTAATAGTCAGCCTAATGCTGTACTTCTTATAACTGTAAGCAATTTAGAGTTGATGTGTTCTGCTAAACTTACTCAGGTAGATGGAACTTTTCCTATAAGTACTATAGCAAGGTAGTTCCAGTTATCCACTGGATATTACCATCAAATACAGAAACATGTTGTGATCCTTTCTTGAAACTAATAGTTGATACATGTAAAGACAGCAATCTCTCGTTTAACTCAGTTTTGATACTTACTAATTCTGAAAAGGGTGCTGTGAACAGTATTCAGGGAAACATTTGTAGAACCAAAGCAAAAGGTTGCTCGTTCCATCTTTGTCAGATCATGTGGAGACAAATTCAGCAATTAAGGCTTTCGGCAGAATTTGACAATGACATAAGTTTTGCTATTTAAGCAAAGCAAATGCCTGCACTTATCTCTGTGCATCCTGAATATATCACACAGACATTTCTTGAAATTGAATATGAAATACAATCCTTGCAAAGCCATTTTGTGCATTCTTTAAAGAGAACTACTTTTAAGTACAGAATCTATAAAACTAAACCTGAAAGACTTCCCTCACTGTTTGATATCTCATTCTGGAATCAATGGACTAAAGCACCTTTGGGTTGTCACACTCAAAACGCTGCTGAAGGGTGGAGCAGAAGGTTAAGAAATGTGTTTGAAAAAATCAGTTGTACATACTGGATGTGCTAGGTCCCATTCAACTTGAACAAAATCATTTGGAAGACTTAAAAAGCAGATTTCTTTGTGGAATGCCTTAATTTCCAAAACAGTGATGATTATTGTATACGGAAACTGTGTTCCAAAGGCTGATTGCTAAAAAGGAATAGTTCACATGACAGGGCTTAGTACATTCAACAGTGTATCATTTCACATTTTAATCAAATGACACTTTTGAGATGAAAGATAAAAACAAACTTGTGAATATCTTTCCCGGAGTATAGTACATTTACAGCACATGAATAACTGGATGTTTAATACCACATATGTAGTGGACAGTGGAGCACTTTTCATTCCAGCCACTAGGTGATGTGACTAGGGGGAAAAAGCCAAAAATTGAATGCCAACTAGGTAGTACTTTCAATATATCAGACTTTCAACATGATATGCAAATATATACAGAGATAATCCATACATTCAACACAACAACAGTCAACAACATAATAGTAAACTGTTTTTAAAATACTTTATTTACATGGTTTTATTTTAACTTGCACACATGGTTCTACTCATAACTAAAATATTTAAAAAAGTATCTTGCTAAGAAGCATGTCTTTGCCAGAATTACCTGCCTTAGACAATTCTTCAAACCCAGTCTCAGTAGTAGACCTTATATTTCAAAAAGGTCTCAAGTATTCTTTTTCTAAAATATTGAGCTTTCTATTATTTTGCAGTAAAATTATATCACTGTGAAACTACTTCTTCAATGATTCCTCATGCTATTTACATTCAAATAAATTACTTTAATTGACTTCCCTCTTTTTGTTTATCCTTTCTTTTTCACTTAGCTCTTCCATTACTGGCAGTTTTTGTATCATAGTCACCCTTTATATTCTTAGAATCTTCATTCAGGGCCTCAAACCTGCTTGCCATAGTTTCAAATGTCCTTGACCTTCGGATTGTCTTCAGTTCTACTGCCTGCTCTATATATTCATTAATGGCTCTGATATTGTTTCTGTTTCTGCAGCCTTATGATTCCATGAGCAGTATACCCAAAAATGGTAAACAGATCAACACTTGGTACAGTTTGCCACACTATTTGCTTTAATATGCTCACTTGTCTGCAGTTAGTACAGACAACTGTGAACAGTAGAATTTAAAATGCTCTGTCTCTCCACACACAGACGATTTTTAGTTTTCACACACTTATTTTTAATAGATAGATTTGATTGTTAACTTGTCTTACTGTTTCATTTTCAACAAAATGTTTAACTGTACCTTCTCATCTCTCAGCCTTTGAATCCACTTGCACTTCAGATGCTCAGAAAGCATTAACAACAGTATCTGCTTTTATCAGTTCATTTCTGGTATCCTGTTCTTCCAATCACACATTTTGAGAGAAAACTTGCCCATTTCATTTCCTATCTAAATGAAAGTCATACAGTGCAAACTTATTTTACGTGTCTTACTTTTTTTCTTTTACACTTTATGCAGATTTGAATGACAATCTCCCCGTTTGCTACATTAACATCATATATGAACTCATTTTTAAAGTGCACTAGAGCTTTCACCTGTTTAACTCTATCCCAAAATGAACAGAAGTGATCATGACTTATGGTGGTTCCAGTATCTCCAGCAGTTCGGATTTTATTTATTTAACATTTGGGAAAGTCTGACTTGGAATGAAGCCAATTTTCAGCAGAGACCCAGGGAGAAACACTCCAGACACGTCTTTGTAATGTGGGAAGAAACCGGAGTACCCAGAGAAAACCCACACTAACGCAGGAAGGACATGCAGACTCCACACAGAAGGCACTCCAGTCGAGAATTGAACAGAAGAACCTCTTTTGTGAGGCGACAATACTACTGCTGCACCATCCAAATCTCAACAAAAATGTTTTTTGATCCAAGGATAAGTCATTGTTGGATTGCAGGTGCATTCTAGAAAATCCTGAAGATTGTATAGTCTATGTAAATGTATGCTGTCTTTCTAGATTGATTGAAAAATCCTCTGGTATTTTTAGTCTTGTGACACATGACAATATGCATTTAACTGCAAATATAGATTTGAAGTCAAAGTCCTGACAGCATTTTCTACAAGTCAAGTTTCAACATCATCTTCTAAATTATTAGTTTCATCAGTTTTCTCCAGAATCATGCTCCACAGTCACATAATTTGTTTTAGGAGCATCAGTTTCCAATGCATTCATTACTAAAACCTTTTCAGGGCATAAGCCTTCTCCTCTATCACATCCAGCATCTTTTATCATGTCTGCTCTGACCTCATCTGAGCCTGCTGCTTTCTCTGACTTAATTTTCCTTAGTGCTATTCTTGCTACTTCTGGGGTGGGCTCCTCTTCTCTCATTGTAGTCTGTGTCTGGGGCAGTACAGCTTCTGTGGTGCTTTCTTCATTCAGAAGCTGCTGGAAGTATTCCTTCTATCTGCCTTTGATGTCCTGTGGACTGGTGAGCAAGTTGTTGCTGACATCCCTTATGAAGGATGGCAGACTATCTTCATTATCTTTATGTTTTGGCCTTGCAACCTGATATAGTTTCTTTGTACCACCTACTGCGTGACTTTCCAGAAACTGGTACAGAGCCTCCAATACCATGTTCTTTGCTATTGCAACTCCTTTCTTAGCTTTTTTGTTAGCCAACCAGTATTACTTCCTAGCCTGGTCCATCTTTTCTATCTCACTTTTTTTCTGTACTCCTTCATTCTTTTGATGACTCCCTGGACTTTTGAAATTCACCACCAGTTTTCCTTATGTATTTATTTCCATACCTGGCTTGGCCACATATCTATTCTGTAGTCCTTACAAATGTGTTTTGAGGCACTCCTATTCCTCTTTAACTCCACCTATTCCCTTCTCTTCTTGCAGTGTTAGAGCATTGAGGAAGTTTTTGAACTATAGTACTTCCTCTCCAGTTAACTTTAAGGTCTTCAGCTGGCCTCTGTTGGTCTTAGAGCCTTCTCTGACCACTGCTTGCAGCTGATTGTGGTTTATGCCATGGGCCAACTGTTTCACTGAGGATAACTTTGCAATCACTGATTCAACCCCAGTGCCCTATCCTTACTAGGAAGAAGTTTACTTGAGTTGCATGTTGGCCATTCTTGTATATGATCTTGTGACTGTTTTTCTTTCTAAACCATGTGTTGGCTATGATCAGGCCATTTGCCAGACAGAAGTCTAGAATAGTCTTACCTTCTTTTTTCCTGTTGCCCCACCTATGTGGACTGAAACAGTCCTCATATCCTGTTCTGTCTGCCTCAATATGTGCATTCAAGTTACCCATTATCAACACAAATTCATGTAGTCCTGCTTTATCTAGGAGGTTCTGCAACTGCTATATAAATACACTCTTTTCTTCACTATCCACAGCCCTTATGAGGCATACAATGAGATTAAGAATACCTCCCTATTATTATAATACTGGAGTTTTATTGCCATGAGACTGCCACTTATTCCGATGACATCCCTTGCTGCCTTCTGAAGCCTCTCTCTCACCACAATTCCCACACCATTTCTAGCCTGTCCTCTGCCTGAGTAACAGAGTCTAGATCCCAAACCAAGTGGCTTTGCTGCACTGCTGTTCCATCTTGTCTCTTAGATACATAAGATGTCCAGCCTCCTCTGTACCATCATGTCATCTACTTCCAAGCTCTGTCCTGTCAGTGAACTTACATTAAGTGCAGCAGTTCTTACTTCATGTTTGATAGGTTGATTGGTTTTACACCACAATACTACTACAAACTTCGCTGAAACTGAGAAAAACAAAGACAGCCACAGCAGTATAAACTGTAAAAAACTAAAACTTTACTGGTGCTTCAGGTACCTTGGACAAATTGCCTTCAAGGAATAAATTAAACACCATCAATGCAGTCTATTTATATAAATTAATTAACACATGTTTAAATCACCCAGTCAAAAAGTGTTTCAATAATTCCCACACAACAAAATTTCCATACATCTGCCCCTCCATTAAATACAAAGCATTAATTTTAACTATTTGAAATATACTATTATACAAAATTGATGAAATATGCTTCAAAATACATATCACACTTCTAGATTTATCTATAAATTCATGCCATTTGGTTGCACAGTTGTATAGTTTATAACGAACCTAGTCCCCATTTGTAACAATTTACACATAAAATTATTTCCCAAACAAATGTAAGGTTTAGCTACAATACTAAAGAAAAAATACTGCCTGAACCTGCATGCATTGAATGAAAATGTTGGGCCATGAGGCTATCCAAATTGCAATTCCTTATGTTCTCCCAAATGTTCCAAAACCCATGTCTTCACCATTCTCTTAGTTTGTCCCACATACCATTTTGTGGGTGTGCAACCACAACCTATGATGTACTCCACTCCACATGAATGACAGTCAAAATGATCAGTGGTCCTATACGTCCTCCCATTGATTTTACCATTTACATTTTTCATTTTGATGCATATCTTACACCTCCCACAAGGGTAAGATCCCAACCTGGCACCTTCCACTCGAAACTTCCTCAAATTTAAAATTTCCTTTAAATTCAAAAGAGAAAACCACAATTGTTTGGACAAATCTTTCCTACTACATCATCCTGACTGATAATGGGCCACAAACTGCTGACCAAATTTCTCAATATAATGGAAAAAGGGGAGACTCTACTAACAAAATAAATTTGACCTTCACAATCTTTCAACCCCCTTCTTTGCATATCTGTATCTATTCAATGATCCAACCTGCTACCCAATTCAAATTCACACCTGTCACCTACTTCACTAATTCTCCTTATCTTAGCCTCAGCATTACTAATGATTTTCACAGAATACCCTCTATTTAATAATGTATCCCTAACCTTATAAAACTCATTTTCTACTTTTGATTTTTCAGATGTATTGTTAAATATATGTCTGAATTCTCCATATGGTATTGAGTTTAAAAGATGTGGGGGATGCATACTACTAGCATAACAAAAGTTATTCACAGCTGTGTTCTTACAATATGGTCTAAATTGTACCCTATTGTCTCCACCTACATACAATTTGATGTGAAGAAACTGCATCACTTGCCTATGCACTCTATAAGTGAATTCCATACCACAAAAATTCTTTCCCCAGCTCCTCCATAAATACATCAAATTTCCTTACATCACCTTTGCAAACAAAAATTAAATCATCTATGTACCACTTATAAATAATAACATGTTGAGAAAAAATTCAGAATTCTCTCATTTTGTTAAAAAATACAGTTTCAGATATTTCCTTAATGAGAGATTCATGTAATTGCAAAATAGCATTCTGTACTTTACTATATAACCTTAAAATTCTCTTTTTACATTCAGCTTTTACTTAGCAGAGTTATCCAAGGAAACCCAGACTGGGCAACTGGATACTGACCAACCAATAGCTTATGGGCCCAGGGCTACTGGATTTTATGGTGGGCACACACTGAGAAATAGGGACACATGCACCCATCTCACCATTAGCATGGGTCCCTGATATAGGTTGGAGTAGGTCAGGTCCTCAACCCACTTATCATTGCCCATTTGTCAACATTAGTCAACATGATCCAATCACCTACAGTCATATTTTACAATGTGGTTATAAGGTAGCCAACTGCATATGACAGTAATCACAACCATGTTATTTAAGCAGGGCTGGAGTTGAACTGCCTACCTATGTAGTTGCACAATCTATACAGCACAGTATCAGCAGCTAGCACCACAGAACAATTCTGAGTACAAGTGAGGCATAAAAGTATCTATGAAGGGATCACATCAGCAGTGTATTGCCAAAAAAAATGTGTGCGTTAAAATTACTTTTACAGACAACTGAGTTTTTAAATTCTGCTACTACAAATGTGTATAAAACTATTGCTGAGTTAATTTACAATAACACATACAATGCCTTAGAAGTTAGTCACTGCAGTATTTGAAGATTGCAATGTGGTACAATGGTTTAACATATTTATCTAGCAGTCTCACAATTAAAAAAAAGTGTGTCTTGCTCAAGTCTATTTCCCTGCATTGATTCAAATGAAAGTTGTATACTGCAAAATCTAAAAACAGAGCAGCATTCTTTTTCTATTCAAAATGTGCTAAAATGGATAGCAAATTAATTAATTATCAATACTTAGAATATAAGCAAATTCAGATAAAAAGTACAATAACTATAATTTTTCAAATTATATCATATAATTGTACAGTACAATTTAACCAAATGTCAGGCATTCCCATTAACAGCCACCATCTTTTTCCAGTGGAATCATAATAAATAATATCTGATTCAGTTCATGACTCTCTCTTTCTTGCTGTTCAACAATAGTTCCTTCTGACTGCTTTTCTAAAAGACAATGAACCTCTTGATATTTCTGATATCAATTCTGCTCTCAAAACAAAGGTAAAAACTATTCATATTCTCTTCATTCTCAGCCACACCCTTCCGCTTACTCTGCCTTTCATTCACAAGGAACAGCCTTACGAAGCCAACATTTTTAAAGTAAGATCAAAGTCTTTGGAAAAAATATTTGTATCTTTCTGCATTTCACTCATTATAGTACCCCACAGATTATCATTTTCGACATTTGTAGATGGGAGAAACATCATTCAATTCAAGCAAACTGATTGGTACTCAAAATTCCTTTACCCAGGTTTGTCACTTGTATTGCTTCCCTCTATGATTCCATCTCCTCCATCTCACTCCAGCTCTCTGCTGCAATACTACAAACTACCAGTAATGAATAGAAGAGTTTTTTGAGTGCACCAGCCAAATCTTCCCTACTCAGTATGAATCCCTCCTTAGGTGTTCTTTGAAAATATACCACATATAGTGGGAATAACCCAGTCAACAAACAAAATGAAGCATCTCATAGCAGTACTAAACGCAGTCAAGTTAACTACAAAACTAGTCAGCAAGCTAGGACATATTGTGGTAGTAATAAACTAAATCCATTGGTCTTCAACTACACAGCAGAGCATCCCGTGGTTGTCATAAACTGAATCCAATGTATAATAAATTCAGCTACACAAACTAGCATATTCTTTAATTGTACAAAACTAAATGTACTAGTCAGTAACTGTGCAAAGCAGAGCTTTTTGTGACAGTGTTAAAATGGATCAAAAGCACTGCAGTTTCAGCTGTACAAATTCAAGTTAAGGATTAGTATCATAGTTCTTTCCAAGTACCTGATTGTTTCTCATTTTATTTGATTTAAATATCTTTAATCACTAGTTCACTTCCAGTGCAATGCAACATTTAATGTTCTGAAATACTTGTCATGATTTTTTTAATTAAGAGTAGTCATACCTCTCAAATGTTAGGACTTTTGCAAAATGTCCAGATTGTTTTACTCTTATGTTCGGTCTGTTCCTTATAAAATTTGTAGTTTTCTAAATTTTTGTAGCAAATCATTGAGGACTGACTTCACTAAAGAATGACAAGCATTCAGGTTTCAGACTTCATATCCTTCAGAAAATGGAGGATAACACAATGCCTTTTATTCTAGCAACTTTTAAGTTTATGCGAGCAATATTTAAAAATTGTCCCTATTTTTGGGGCTTTGCCCTCTATTATTTTTTACTTTGTCCAGATTTTTTTGTGCTAACAGGTTGAGAGCTATGTGTAGTTGGAATGTACTTTTGCCATTGATGCATTTTTGGCTTTCCTTTTCAATTCCTTAAGTCAAGAAGATCTACTGTGTGATCTGGGTTAGAGTGTGTTTATTTTAGGTAATGTTAAAAGGTTCAGTAAAGTGAGTGGCCAAAAAACAGATAATGTGGTGGATATATTGAAGCTTTCATGGTTTCATTTAAATTATTCCTAAGAGCTACTATGATTAAAAAATAAATGCTAATGAGCTGACACACTGCCAGGTTAAAATATTAAATTTTTTATTACTCGACCATTCAATAGTCTGAAGAAGCAACCCTGTGTTGTGAAAGTGTTTACCGAATAATAAAAAAGTGTAATATTTTAACCTGGCCATGTATCAGCTCACTAGCATTTATTTTTTAATCATAGTAGTTTCTTCATTTTATCTGACTAATGAGCCATGAATCCAAGCTGCTGGTGTAATCTTCTGGTTTTTAATATTACTAAGAGCTACTGATTTGTATTTTATGTGCCATTTGTTGCATTCAGATGCTCTTTTCTTTCATTTATCGGTCCATGCAGCAAACTGTGTTAAAGAAGGGGAAATGTAACACCTACTTGCAAACCTTCTAGCTATAGGTTTGTGTTTCCAACAGCTAAATTGGAGAACAGGAACTGCAACCACAGAGATGTTTACAGATTTGATCATACACATATTCAAACATACGAAGACCCAACACTTTGGACCACTATAATGTATAGCATGGAACAATGTCCCAGGATCAAAGTGTCTTTATTTCTTTGTTTACTCATTCAATCATGCACTCATTTATTTATTTATATATATAGCTATGTATTTGCCAGTGATAGTTATAGCCAACAAATATTGTTACTGAGGAATTCTATATTGCTACATTTCCTAGGAAATAGAAAAATGTAATTTTTTTGCCTAAATTTACCATATGAAAAAATGTACTGGTCAGTTAGGAATCTCAAGTACTGTCTACAAATAAATGCTGCTGGCCATATTCTAGAAAAGCACAAGGGATGATTGTTTGTGAGAGTGACTGAGGGGATATAAGAGGATAGAATATTTGTAAATTCTTGGAGTACCTTTACTAGCTATTGAAAGAAACAAAATAGGCAGTAGATATTTATTTTCTAAATACTTTCTTAAATTATGTAGCAGTAAATATGTTGAGATTGTTATTCTGTTTAGAAAAAAAATGAGTACAACAAAAATATGGA
Source organism: Protopterus annectens (assembly GCF_019279795.1). Classification (NCBI taxonomy): domain Eukaryota; kingdom Metazoa; phylum Chordata; order Ceratodontiformes; family Protopteridae; genus Protopterus; species Protopterus annectens. The sequence continues at coordinate 1,483,011,184 of NC_056731.1, read as the reverse complement.
GTTAGATCATGGCCAGCATTCTGTTCTGACATTTTTTTGTATCTCAGAAGCAATGCTGTGAGTACGTGCACTCTAAGTTCTGAAAACTGCTTATTTCCGTACACTGAACACTGCTTTGAAAAATCTCAATAAATTTCATTTTTAGATAATATTTTTTTTAACTTGTGATCAGATGTGGAAAAGTATAATTAGGTGAAGAAGCTGATGCAAGACAACTTTTTTCTTCTATCAAGTCTACAAGGAAAATACATACTGATGCCTTTCCCTGTTTGATATTTATTGTTTTGCATAGTACAGCTTTGTATTTAACAGGTACACCCTGCAACATCTGAAAAGCTGTGCAAATTCCTTTGTGGCACTATATTCAAAGAAGCAACATAAATTTCATAGGCAAATAATATTGACTGAATCTTAAAATAATAATTGACTGTGAGCTGAATTGAAATAGCTGCAGGAGGGTTTTCATAAATAAAGCTTTTGATATATGTCTTGGCATCAATTTCATACAAAGACTGACTACAGAAATTGGCAGTTCCATTGCTTGCTTGTCTGTGCATGAAATTATTCAGATTAAATATAGACACACAAAAATGGAACCATTGTCTGGAAGAAATATACTGTTTTCACTAGGAGAAGTCTGAGATCTCATGTGAGTCAGACACTTGAACCATTAGACTTGGCTACTGCATGTGTTCTTGGGTAATGAAAGTAACTCTTGTTTCCTAAGGAATACATAGTGAAGTTCTCAGATCTAATATTAAAGTTCCATTCCCTGATCAGGTGACCAAACTCATTTTCCAGTACTAATAGTTCGGTGCCTCTAGTACACTGTGTTCTTGGGGTGCTATCTGCCAGATAATATATGTATTCTTGAGTTGATGTTAGGTCATATGATGTCAATGTTTGCTTGGCACTTGTCTACAAGGAGTATTTGTTTTAAAAAGCTAAAGGGCTGCATTCCGAAAGGAAAAAAAAATACACCAGTGGTTACATAAAGATGAAATAGTGCTAATTACATTGTGTAATTCAGCCTAAAGATGATTAACAATATAACAGGCCCAACACTGCATGACAGAGTGAAGTTAATTAGGGAAATCACAGGTGAAAACTCTGCATGTTATTTAATAATGAGCACTGTGCAATGGCAGTAACAAGATCCAATGAAGCATGCATTGTCGTGCTGCTATGGGTACAGCTGAGATCCCTGATAAGGGCTACATTGAAAAGTCCCCCCCATTTTTTTGATTATAAATGGAGAAAATGGATGTATAGGGCAGTCAGAAATAGATAAGAACAAGCTGAGGGACACACAGAAGGGCAAGGGCAAAGAAAGATTGGAATGAGTTGGAAAAGCAAGGGTAGATTTCTGTCTGAGGGAACGAACAATCATTTGTCATATATCCAAGGTTAGGGGGGGGGAGGAGCAATGGAAAGTCGTGGGCAGGAAAATGAGTATAGGGATGATCAGCAGTACAAACAAAGAAACACAGAAGACAGACAAAGACCAACAGAAAAAGTGATAACACAGATGGGATTGGGAACACAGAGGAGAGGTATAGACAGACAGACAGACAGAAGTAGTACAGTTGTTTATGGGGAGGACCGGACTACAAACTGGGGAAGAGAAGTGACACACAAAGAAAGGGAACACCACAAATGAGCCATATGATGGGATGACAGCAGACCAACAGGCAGTTTTAGTGGCACACCTAACTGGAGGTCAGTCATCTCCATGACCACATTCATGACTGTGCCAATCCACTGTTAGCCCACTGATCAGGGGCCAGGCAACTGTATAACTCTGCCATTCACAGCATGATATGCACTCTGCTGCTGATGTGAGAGTCCAGCCCTGGTCCAAGCCCATCATCAGGACCTCCACATACTGCTAGGTGACATATCATGACCCACAGGTGGTGCATTCTGATGGGGAGCCTACAACCTCTCTTCTGGAGAGAGACCACCAGAGGGCACAAAGGAACCCTCTAAGTCTCCCTTCTCTGTGACTATGTTACCCTCAGACAGGCCAGCATGGAGATAGCTGGGCACCTAGCAGGGGATGACAAGGCAGGTGGATAGTGTAGTTGCTTCTGCCACACCATATACACTGCTGTAGCTATCACTGCATAAAATATTAACATAAATGGAGAGAAACAAAACAACAAACTACAAATGAAAAACAAAAAAGACAGCAATAAAGGGAGGAAAAACTCTCACCTCCCTGGCAAGGCAGTGTCAGTCATCCACTTTGTACTGGTGACCATCTTAGAAGTCCCTCAGCAGGTACTCCCAGTGGTTCATATACAAAAATATTCCTGAGTATGACATGACACTAACTGATGGGCAGCAGGGCAATACAATAGAGCTCAGTGTCATCTTATAGCTGACCATTAATGAACATAATGTCAGAGTGGTATTAGGAGGGTTATAAAACATGCTGCCTTAGATATACATATCCCATACAACCCATATCTCTGTCAGTACATGCACCACAGCCCCCTCAAGGGGCTTTGAGGCTGATTAAAAAACCTGCTACCACATAAGGGTCATAGACCTGCCTGTGCATGCACAATGTCCTTCACTGTCATTTATGTGTGTACACAGGCAGGCACAAGCCACACTGCACACTCCAAGATTGGTAGGTACTTGGTGTATTAAATATGTGGTTCAGAGACATTTACTCTAAATTATCTCATTAGCAGAATTGCCCACACAATGAGTCTCAAATTTGCATAATAGAAACAGCCATGACCAATTCAGTGTTCAATGTGCTACAGAAATTTGCTGGAAGAGCAAGTGAACCAAGCAGTGGATATTTTCTCTCACGCTAGAAAAGAAAGACCATTGTACAGCTGCTTTGGTAAGCATACATGAAGCAACAAAAACTGTGGAGAATGTGTAGTTAACATTAGTACACTTTTGTTTTTGTTGTAGGAGGTTATTCCATATCTACCGGATGAGACAGGGAGTGAGGTAAAGGGAGGTGTGTTCTGAGCTGTGCATTACATTTCCATAGTGCTCTACAGATTACAGGAGGGGGTGGTGTGACATGTGATGGATTAACAGAGCACATGGATATGCAGGTGGGGGGGTGGATGGACTGAATAAGTATGCATTTTCTGGGATGGCAACATAGCCACCTCTATACAGCTGTGTGAGGAGTGGGGGGGTTGCAGAGATGGATGCTTGATAATAGAGATGAGGTGCAGGCAAAAGTGACCCACCTAGTAAGTGGCTAAGGAGCTGTGGGAAGTGCAGTATGATCTCTTTTATGCAGCACAGACAGAGGACTATGCTGCAATGCATATTTCAGTGTATTTATAATACAAATGGAGCACAGTGGGCAATGTTGGGTGGGAGAGGACACATGTTTATTTTATTAATTAAATAATTTAGTGATTTATTTTAATCTGTTTGTTAGTTAGGTAAGCCCACTGGATACAAATGTCCATTTTTTGGGGGAAATCCCAATAACTGCCTTGCTAAGTGACTTGATAATAGTCACACAGTAAGCAAATAGTGGTGGGAGGAATTGAACCTGTACCCTACATTACAAGGTATAGCTCATTAATAACTTGGAGTCTTAATCCTCAGTGCTAACTGCCAGAGGTAATAGAGTGACAGATAGTGAGTTGGAGCAAATTTGTGGAGCACATAATGGCTGTGCTTTATTGGTGAGAAGTATGCATAGGCTGCTAACATGGAGCATGTCACAGTACAGCCTTCCTCATGCTGACAAACTGGAATGTTATGAGGACCTATCTTCTAATATTGGGGTATTGTTGGGGTTGCACCTTATGGTGCAACAGCTGCTATATGGGTGTGTACACACACAGCAGATGTTATGCATATGATATGGCTGTTAAATAACCACTTGTAGCTCCACAAATTTAATAGCCTCACAAATACCAGAACTAGGGATCTATATCTTCACCATCAAGATGGAGAGATAGGTTGATTGCACAGCATTTTTTTCTATGTCTAGAATTGGCTGTAATTGCAAATTAAGCAGTATAAAACATTATCTTCCTCTAAACAGGAACTGAACAGTTGGATGGATATTGACAAATTTCCCCCAGGCTTTACTGGCCAGACCCTCCTTGAGGGAGGAGCTTTAGTCTGAGTGTGAGTACTGGCAAGGCATGAATGGTTGTACAACTCAATTATCTTGCATTTATTATGATCTTCTAGTCCTATGTCTGTATTCCCACATGTACAGGTTGTGGCATGGTGTGCAATGATAGAAAACACCTATAAATTTTCCCCTGACAAATAAGGAAATGCTATTGCAGGCCCTCTGTGACACAAGTGGCAGATACTGGAAAATGATAAGTCTGACTTTACATTCTATGACCACATATGGCATGAGTTAAGGGCACATTTGAATATTGATAGCATTCACAACAGGGAGGTCCATCATGCCTGGCACATGGCCACCAAAATAATGCTGCATGCCAGCAAGAAGGCCCTCACCATGGCACAAGAGAAGATGGCCATGGGACAGGCACCATCACAGACAACTCTGACCCATGGAGAAAATCCCATTGTCTCTTTTTTGCAAGATGGAAAGGACTTTGATACCTGGTGAAAGTCTAAATGTAGGAACAGAGCTGGTAGAATGCACCACATTGCCATTATTTTATGCCAGTAAAAATATTTTGGTGCACACCTTTGGCATAAGCTCAGGAATTCTTAACACCAGCATCTCTCCTCTATAGGATATGGAGGCATACCATGCAGGGGACATTTGTTTACAATCTTTGCATAGCTGTTAATAATATTGTTGGAGTATCACAGGGTGGTGGGATTGTCACATATTAATAATGTCATACAGGGGGGTTTATCTTTCTCCTTTCAGAAGTGCTATGGCTATGGGGTCCTCCTCCAGAACAGGACATGCCTGATGATGATGCTGAATCAGACACTGATGGTGATGGCAGCTTTATGGTAGCACAATCAGAGGGCACAGTGTTGCTGACAGTAACAGCAACTGTGGAGGGCACACTATCACCAGCATTTAGTGATGCAACTGTATTGTCTGTGTAACTTGCCCACTTCACCAGAACCCATGCAAGGACAGGTCATGATTAGGACACCTGCTTAGTGAAACCTTCATCCCTTGCCCATGTACTTAAAATGGAGAATGGTGTATTGACATATCATGAGGACAGCAACCTGGAACAGCAGGTGGGTAGGAGCTGCTATCACACCTCTTGTGCATTGCTTGAGATGGGTGCAACAAGGGGATTGCACAATGGGTAGGTAGAGCAGTCATCCAGGTACACGCTGTTGCCACCACCACAAATGTGGCATGGATGACAGATGTTCTGCCTGGTCTAAATGTAAAGGCTAATTAGTGCTTTCAGTATATGGCCTTACTCATTGACTTGTTGGACTGGCACGTAGGTGACTTAACTGTTGCTATGTACCTGGGCTGATACTGCTCTTGTGGACACAGATCATATGTCTCCACTGCAGATAAACTCCATAAGGTAAATAGGTCATGCTCATATATTCTTACCTTCTCCACACCATCCATCAGTGGTGCCTTTGGTGAAGCATGGCATGGCCACCTTTGTAGATAGAGTATGAACAGCCAGGCTCATTGTGATCTCTGCCAATGGATGTTGATGCTGGTGCCATTCCTCTGAGAGGAGACACTCATGGTGGAGGACATCTATGGCCTGCATCCTTTCAACCTCAAGTAGCATACCACCTGCTACATACACTAACATGCACACAGTGCTGCACACCTGCAGGACTTGTGTCCACAGGCAGATATTCTGAGCACATACCAGGCAATACTACTGGACACTGATCCCTCTCAGGAAGGAAATCCACCTTCCCATCCAATACACACTATATCAAGATTCCCACAATCCAATGGGATTATCACACTCTCCCTTACACATCTATGATGACTACACACCCCATCACTGTGCCCATTTCTATTTCCTGTCACTGTGCTGCTCCCTTCCCCTTCTGTGTATACAATGATTACTAGGCCCTACTATAATAGCTGTGTTCTATGGGTAGGTGATGTTTGATGTACAACATGTCTAATGAATACATTGTAGCACATAACCTGGGTATAGTATTTCCTGAATTAGTTTTATCCTTTGTAGAGCCTAATCTGGCCCATAACTGTGGACCAGATGACACTGCTTTGCCAGTGCCAGACATAGTGTTTCTTTATTTATTCATTGAAAAAACATTTTGTCGAAACCCATATGGTTCAGACTATATGTTCAACAGTGTAGTTAAATGAAAAATTAACATAAAGCCATACAACACATTCAGCCAGATTCACGGCCAAAAATCTCTGTGCAGGAGCAGTGTAGCCGCTCCTCCCTGGAATATGGCCGCCGAGCAGTCCAGGAACATACCGTATTGATGTGCATGAGTGAGCCGACACTGTTCCTGCATGGAAACCCATGCAGAGTGCTACTTACCTCATTTGCTGGTGAAAACAATGCAAATGACGTAACATAGTGATCCAGGAAGCAGGTAGGTAGCCATGCAGGAACAGTGTAAGCTGCAGAAATGTATTTGGCTACTAGCCAAATACTTTTCTGCAAAAATGAAAACGGAGCTATGACAGCTCCAATAAAAGCATGTACCCTAATCTGTAGGCATGCTAACGGCCAAATATATGGCCATTGGCATGGAAAAACATTTAATTCTTATAAAAATAAAAGTTTAGTTTGTTATGGCCGATCTCTGCCATTTAAGCATAGGGCAGGGCCACGCAAATGGGATCATGGGGAAAATAAAAAAAATTAAGTTGAAAAGTTGAAAAGGAAAACCTGCATTTTGCCATTATACTCAGTAGCAAGCAGAATCAAAACAATGGCAGGGAACAGTGGTTGCTAAGGGGGAAGGCTCTTGTGTAGTGCAGTAACTATGGCTTAAGGCAGTGGGGTATGTTAATGAGGGGACTTATAATGAATCACAAAATTCTTCTAAGTGTCACACTGCACCTAACCATGTATGTGCTGTAACACCATCGTGTAGGCAGGAAGAGCAACTAAAATGAAAAGGGTGTGTGTCATGCTTGCTGTAAGCATATTGGAGCTCCATTGCCCGGGTTTGTGCTTAGAAAAGCACAGTTAAGCGAGGGTGTGTGTCTGAGGCTGGATACTCTTATTTGATGAGCTGAGGAGCATGTTTGCGTCCAGGGGAGGGCCATTTCTTGCTATTTACACTAGCTAAATGGGTCTGTGCAGTGTGCTGGGGCTTAAGCAGGAAGGATATAGGGAAAAAAAAGGAAATACCAGAACAAGGGAAATGCAGTACAAATCAGCAATATAGGATTCTTCAACTCACACTGGCCAATTGAAAGCACTCAATAATACAGCTGGGAGGTGGCTGCATAGCTGAAGATGGGAGGAGATGTAAAAAAAAAAATAAAGGGCAACAGCACAATAAAGGAAAAACAAAGTAGAAATCATTAATATGGGACTCTTGCAACTCACAATGGGGCATGCAAAGCACACAGTAATACAGGTGGAAGGTGGCTGCATAGCTGAAAATGGGAGATGTAAAAAAGAAAAGAAAGTGCAACAGTGCAATAAAGGACAAATAAAATAGAAATCATTAATATGGGACTCTTGCAACTTACAATGGACCATGCAAAGTATGCAATAATACAGCAGGCAGGTGGCTGCATAGCTGAAAATAGGAGGATATGTAAGTAAAAAATAATTAAAAAAGGACAGCAGCAGAATAAAGGCAATCATGCACAAATTACCAGTAATTCCTCTAACACCCACAGTGGCCAAGTCAAAGCTGTAAGTAATATGGTGGTAGCTGGAATGTATCATAGTCAGTCAATCATAGAGGCAGCATCTGCAGCACAACAGTATAAAGTATAGAAACACCTTACAGTCTGTTTTTTCCCACAAACTCTGCACCATTGGTTTATATATGCGGGGGAATTTTAACTGGAAAAATGTTAGGGGCTGACTTTGCTTTGCTCCATCAGTATGTGCTAGAGGCTGATGGTGGAGAGGAGGAAAATGCTGACAACTACCACAGACCAAGGAGGAAGAGAAGAGTGTTCAAACCCAGGGTAATCTACCAGGGGCTACATGATCCGGAGATCGTAGAGCACTACAGGGTGGACAGAGACATACTTCAGCAAATCACCAAGCTGTGCCGGTCTCAACTCAGAGCTAGAACCAACAGAGGGGAGTCCATCCCAGTGGATACCAAGGTAGTCTTAAGAATTCTAGATACAGGTACTTTCCAAAGACCTACTGACACCTGTGTTTTTAATGCTTAGTCAAACACTCTGCTTGTGCTGTGCTGATGAGGTCATAACAAGGCTGAAATATGCATATACACAGCTAGTGGTGTTTGGCTTTATTGGCCTGAAATTGTCCATTAAAATGATGAAACAAGTCATGTGCATTTAGAACCACCAATTAGCTGAAACACCTGATGTTCATAAGGATCATTTGCATATATCCCATGTGCCTCTGATATAAGAGGTTTGGGAGGTCACTTAGTGGAACTTCTAGCTTTGCGAAGTTTTCATTTTTGTTTTTACTAGCAATAAATGAATGGAATAGTATGTTCTGCTAGCATATCTATGGTAATGCTGCATGCATAGAAGGGAATGGGGTGGCCTACTAGGACAGCAGCACACAACTGACAGCTATGTGGGCATCAGGAAATGTCTGGCCAAAACTGGCCTCCACACACTATGCAGTAGTACCCAAGGTGGCAAGTCCCACTGCAGTACATAAGTGGGGGGTCATAGGACACAGGCATAGATGTCAGGATGGGGGTTCCATAACCACCCCTCACACCCACACAGCACATCAGCTGTAGAAAACTACAGAGAAATGTTTGTTAAAAGCAAATAGATGGTGGCAATGTTGAATTACCCCCCTACAGACTCACACAGTGATAGCACAGCAGGACCCACAGTTGCAGTAAGGCTATGTAGAGTAAGAAGTCTGACACTCAAATGTATGCCAATACAATTTGACCTGGGCTGTTTACTGATATGCCTCCAGTCCCCAAGACAGGGCACAATAGTATGGTAAATGGAACTAAAATGTAAAGCAAATATCAGCACAGTCTGTGCAAATGCGTACAGTTGATAGGTGTGCCCCCCATATACCCACACAAATCCAGTAACATATATGTTTGCATGGAAATAGCAGCATAGCAGAAATTGGCAGGGCTGTACCAGTACACATGAAAACATCTTGCCTGTCCACAATATGCAGGGGGTCAATAAGCTATGTGTATGTGTGGTTAATACTGTCTGGATATGGCCAGCACATTCTCCTGGCAGTCATCTTGTACTGCCGTAGGTACAGTGCTGCCTTTGACAGGTCCATGTGCAGATAACTGCAGTGCCAACTGTTATTCATATCAGTGACACTCACTGCTCTGCCACTGACATAACTGGAAATCACAGTGCTATGTGGAATATACTACACATATTTTTGACATCTTGAAGGACTGTAGCAGAGGTGCCAAGGCTTTTGTGAATATAAGTGCTTTGTGGTACTGCTGCCAGTGGTCATTCTCAATAGTCCTTTTACTTATGTTTGCTTTTACAAATAATGGACATGCCTGCACAGTTGAATGCACTCTGTACCCCCACCCATAACTCACAACTTCTGTCAGCAAGATGTCTGGACAAGGGCAGAAATAAAAGTAGAATAAAGGCACAATGATAGGGATGTGTTGTAATTATCACCCTTACATACTAAGAAAGTTGGTAGGCTGAGGGGTTTGTAGTAGCGGGAATGGTCTTAAGGTTATGCATTCTGATACAGTAATGTCTATATTATTTTGTAACATCACACTTGAATTATATGTAACTAACTTGCTATAAAAACACAAGTTAACGTAGAAAGGATGAAACCTCTAGGCAAACACCTGGGCATCCTGACAAAAAATGTACAGGTCAGAGGTATGTGCACACAAGGATATGACATGTCAGGTTAGAAAGATACCACACAAGCAGGAGATTCCCAGCCAGTATATCACCAGGCTTCCAGACTGTTTACACAGCTGTGTGTCATTACTACGCTGGCTGTAGTCACACCTCACAAATGGCCTTGTTGGGCAAGAATTTACATAGCTGCCCTCATAATATTCATCTATGCATCATACAACTAGAATTCTTCCGGAAATCACTGTGATGATCTGAGGATGTCTGGCACTAGGTAATGACACAATACATTGCAGTTTCAGACTACAGATATGTCAGAAAATGTTTGCTAAACAAAAGTGAGGAAAGTCCTGTGTACTCCTGAGAGGTATAGCTGTAGCGCACAAAACCCTGGACTGGAGTACACCAATCTCTGGAATGGAGTCCCTTTCTAACTATAGAAGGTCACACTGGGCATGCTCCAGAATCACAGGACATGTTGGAACCCACATTGGAATGTATGACTGTATTATATATATATATATATATATATATATATATATATATATATATATCTGTGCATACAGACAGCTATGTACACCTCAACTGCCCCCCCCCACACACACACACGTCAGACATGATTACCCTCAACTAGCTGTAGGTGGCCCATATGTGATATAACTGCATCTGTTGCATGAGATACACATACATATATGTGGACAGCAGATAACATATATCAAGTGTACACACACATAGATGTGAGGAACTGAGAGAGAGACAGTGACAGAGAGAGAGTGAGAGAGAGAGAGAGACAAAGGGGACACAGACAGAGTAAGTCACACACATAGATACCCTAAATTGCATACAGTGATGTCCTGCTGTGGACAGTGGCATACTTGTTGTAAACAGTCGCATGTGCCAGCATAAAAAGTGAGCCCCATTGTGTAACAGTACTGAGGTTGAGTTTATAATATCACATTGTGTTTGTGTGTGTGTGTGTGTGTGTGTGTGTGTGTGTGTGTGTGTGTGTGTGTGTGTGTGTGTGTGTGTGTGTGTGTGTGTGTGTGTGTGTGTGTGTGTGTGTGTTTGTCTCCAAAGGTCCAAGTATTAAGAGACTCTTCCCACTCAGTACACTTCACATTGCCCTACTTCAGATGATCTGCTGCTTTCATTCACCTTAAAAGTACCATTGGAGACCACTCACCCCTATAGATTCTGTAGCATATGGGATAACTGCATAACACAATAGTGAAAATAACTAGATAGGTAGGGGTTCTAATCTCAATACTGGCAACTGTGTGTGTGTGTGTGTGTGTGTGTGTGTGTGTGTGTGTGTGTGTGTGTGTGTGTGTGTGTGTGTGTGAGAGAGAGAGAGAGAGAGAGAGAGAGAGAATTGTGTATGTAAGAATGAGGGTGTGTTTGTTTGTTTGTAGGTGAAATAGTTTTAGACCATTCCCACCCACAACACTTCCCAGTGCCCCACTTTGACAGTCTTACTGATATCATTCTCCTTATTGGCACATTTGGCCAGTTGTCAGCCCAGTAAGCTATGTAGCATGTGTGATAACTGCATAACACTATAGTGCAACTCACTAGCTAGACAGGGGTTCTATTCTCAGATCTGTCAAATGAGTGTGTGTGTGTGTGTGTGTGTGTGTGTGTGTGTGTGTGTGTGTGTGTGTGTGTGTGTGTGTGTGTGTTTGAAAGAAGAAGTATTTTGATAAGTCTCCCACCCACTGCCCTACTTTATCACTCCTGCTGGTGTCATTCCCCTTATCACCATCTTTGGGCAGCTGTAAGCCCAGTAAGATCTGTAGCGTGTGTGATAGTTGAGTAACACTATAGTACAAATCACTAACTAGACAGACGTTCTAATCTCAGATCTGGCAAATGAATGTGTGTGTATGTTTATAAGACAAAGTATTTTGATAAGTCTCCCACCCACTGCCCTACTTTATCACTACTGCTGATGTCATTCCTCTTATCAGCACCTTTGGCCAGTTGTCAGCCCGGTAAACTCTGTAAAGTGTGCAATAACTGTGCAACGCTTTAATACAAATAGCTACATAGGAAGGGGCTCTACTCTGAGATCTGGCAAATGTGTGTAGGTGTATAAGTGTGTGTGAAAATGTGTATGTTTGTAAGAAGAATTATTTTGATAAGTTTTCCACTCACTGGCATCCTTTATCAGTCATGCTGATGTCATTCCCCTTATCAGCACCTTTGGCCAGTTATCAGTCCAGTAAGCTCTGTAGCTAGTGCGATAACTGAGTAATATTATAGAACAAATAACTAGATAGGCAGGGGTTCTGCTCTCAGACTGGACAAATGTGTGTGCGGTTGTATAAGTGTGTGTGCATGTTTGTAGAAAGAAGTATTTTGATAAGTTACCCACCCACTGGCCTACTTTATCAGTCATGCCAATGTCACTATCCTTAAAGGTTCATAGGTGTGAACTAGGGTAATGGCCCTGCAGCCATTACAAGCCTAGCCTATAGAAGTGCCTTGCCATTGTGCCACCCGACATTAGTTCCCAGTGCCCCCATTAAGTAGAGCCACTGGAGTGATCCTGGTGTGAGCTTTCTATTACCTATCAACTCATCAAGATCTCTCTGCAACAGGGTCATCTAGGTGCTTTGTTTGACATGTATGGGAACACTATTGCAGGGAATGTGCAGTCTCTGGGTGAGGAACCTTTCCCTCCAGCATGTTGTGTTGATTGTGATAATGAGGTCGAGGTCCTTGCAGTGTGTGTTGCAAAGAGATTGGGATGTCTTTAGATGTAGCATTTGTGAAAGAGCTGGACCAGACATGGCTTTGCAAGTCAAGCAGAGATCACCTCTAAATAAGTGATATGAGACAGATAATAGCTAGAGTCTTTTGAGTCTTCTGTGTAGGACATGTGTTTAATACCAAGGATCCTCATTGTGAAGTAATTCTGTGGCCTCTCCAGCTGTTGCAGGTGTTTAGTGAGGTACATGCAAAATGGGCCATTATACTTGGTGCTTGGTCTAATGAGGGAAGAGTACACAGAGTTGATGACCTCTTTCTTCCTGGATGCAAAACCCTTGGTAATGAGATGTGCCACATAGAAGGATTTCCTGACCACAGTGGCAATGTGATGGTTAAAGGAGAGGTTGCTGTTAACCTGTGTCCCCAGATCTCTAATAACACATACAGTGTTCAGTGGGCTCCCATCGATTTGGTACTTAGTGGGAACTAAGATTTTACCAAAGGGGCTGATGATACATTTTGTTATGTTGAGCTTCAGGCCATGGTTTCCACTCCAGTCAATGGTCTCAGCAAGGCTTTTCTGTAGGATGTCATCATCACTTATGGAGTTAATGATGGCACCCAGCTTGCAGGTATCTGTCAACTTGGTCAGCCAGAGTTCCTTTTTGTTGGCCTGGACTCCTGAGAAGTAGATGCTGAACAGGAGAGTGCCCAGGACTGATCCATGTGGGACTCCACTCATGACTGGCTGCCAGTCTGACTTGGAGCTTGCTACTTTCACACTGTGTGTTCTATCTGTGAGCCAATTTGCAACCCCCCTAGTGATATAGGCGTTGATGCCTGGTTTGGTGAGTTCATCAATAATTCCTGACTAAGGAATGGTATCAAGAGCATTGACCAGATTGATATAAGCTGTATGCAGTACCTTACTGCCATACATAGCCCTGGTGACTGACTCAAAGAAGTCAACCAGGTTGAGCAGGCATGATCTTCCTTTCACAAACCAAACTGTGTGGGCTCCAGAGTTAGAAGATTACTTATATATTTCTTGATCAGGTCCCTGATGATATGCTCCATAGCTGTACATATCAGAATCGTCAGGCTAATGGACTGATACTTCCCAGGGTCTGTAGTTGCTACACCTTTATTGAGTGGGATGGCTGTAGCAGTGCACCATTTCAGAGGGTCAAAGCCTGAGGTGAGGCTGTGACTGAACAGGGCACACAGATGTGGTGCCAGATATCTTTGTAGTTCATGTAGAACACAGCCAGGAATAATGTGAGGTCCCATGGAAGCTGTATTCTTGCCATGGACAATGCAGGTGTAACCTGGGTGGCAGTAATCCTGGGTGCCTGGCATTCTCCTGGCATTCTGATTGTTCCCGTAGGGGGAGAGGGGTAAAGCTGGCACACTGAGTTTGTTGGCAAGAATGTTGGCAATATCTGTTGGCTCAGTATAGGAGGTAGCATTGTGCAGTAACTCAGAGCAATTCTGGCTATTGGTGTGGAGGTTCTTGATATAACTATCAAAGGATTTGTGATCATTGTCAGTGTCTGCTGCAATTCTGCAATCATAGGCAGTTTTAGATGATTTCATGAGGGATCTAAAGTTGCTGTTGAGGCTAATAAGGAAGTTTTACCACTCTTGGGACTCCAGTTTTTCTGCACCAGTTTCATCATTCTGTTGTACAGGTTATTAATGGCAGTTGACCACTAGATTGGCCTCCAGTGTTTAGAGGTGAGTGTCATGGTTCTGTTGGATATGGGTAGTTCCATGCAGTGATATACATCTTTGTACAGTGCATTTGGGTATGATTCGGCAGTCATGCAGGTATTTCCCATTTTCATGAGTGCTGTGAAGTTAGCCACCTCTGTTTGTATGAGTCTAAAGTCAGCTTTGGAAAAGCTTTTCAAGGTGGTTACCTTTGTAGGGTGTGTGGGTGAGATGTGAATTTCCATGGTGATTACTCTATGTTGGATCTGACCAGATAGCGACTGACTACTGTTGTCAAGCAATGGTCCCTATGTTAGTAATCAACACAGGTCAAGGATGTTGCTTAGTCTATTGGGTGTCAGAATGAGCTAGTCCAGGGCATTGGATCTGATGAATTCCAGGAAGTGTTGGGCCAGTGTACTGGTGTTTGATTATCTTTCCCAGTTGATGGAGGGGTAGTTAAACTCTCCTACTATGAGAGTGTTGGGGTGGACCTTGATAGATTCCAGGGTGTTGAGGAATGTGGATTGAGAGTCTAGGGACATGGATGGGAACCTATAGCAGGCTAAGACCTGGATTTCACTATTACCCAATGTTAGTTGTACCTGTAGTATCTCAGATGCCTTATGCTGGGATACTTCTCTGGATGTGTGCATATCCATTATTAATATGGAGACACCACTACCTTTAGAGCTGTGGTCCATGTCTTGAGGCTGATGGGTATGGATTGAGTTATAGGCTGGTAGTGCAGGGGTGCTGTCTGCTGCTGTAAACCAGGTCTCCATTGCAGCACAAATGTCAATGTTCTCCATTGTGAGGAGTGCTTTCAGTGGCTGCATCTCAGGATGTAGATGTTTAGTGTTGAGCAGCATGACCCTCATATTGCATATATGTATAGCTGTTATGGTGGTAATTTCATTTGGAACACTGCCTAAAAAGGCACTATGGGGTGCCTTAGCCACACTTAGCCAGTACCTGGAAACCCAGGGGTAACAGATGCAGGCCATCTCTGGGAAGCCATTGCAGTCTGTCAATCATGTCATCCCAACCAGACAGATACTGGATCCCATGAGAGTGACACCAGACACTTGAGCCAATTATTGAAGTCAATCATTTGTTGTTTCTACTGCGGTATAATTCTGGGTGACAGTAGTATACTGCTCAGGGCTACCTTCATGCCTGCCTGGCCCACATAATCTGAGAACTCTACCATGTCTCTTTTCATATAGTCCATGGAGGTGCATCTCAGATCATTCACACACACATGGACGATGACAGAGTGATACATGTAGTTGTTGTGGAGTGACCTGACTAGGTGTGTTATGTGTTGGATTCTGGCACCTGATAGACAGCTGACTGTTACCAACATGTTCAACCTAGTGAGTGAGACATCTGTGTGCCTCACTATTGAGTCAGCTATGATTACTGTATCAGGCAAGGTGGTTAGCCTTTGGGCTTAGGTTGAAGGGCACATTGTGTAGATGAGATATGTGTCCTGTGGTTTTTGCTGTGTTGTGGTGTTGAGTGGGTGCCTGTCTTGGTGGTCTCCACTGCTTGGGTAAATGTCTATTGAGTGCCTCTGTGAAGGTGGGTGTGCTGTTATTGTTTGTATGTCAGAGCTGTAGTAGTGGGTGTTCTGGAGGGTTATGTGTCCATGTGGTGTGTTGCAGGTGTTGACGCTTCTCCTCTTGACCAGCTAGTCCAGTCTTCCCTGGAGAGTGCATATCATCCAATTCCATGATATAGGGGTGTCTCTCACAGGTCTGAGTATTGGGAGTTTAGAGGAAAGGGTTGTCTGTGTACATGAGGCAGTTGCAACAGTGCCTCAGAATGCCCAAGTGCACTAGGTTAACGGGCAAAAGCATAGAGAACTGCACTTTAATCATGCCAGGAGGGGTGAACATAACTACTAAGTACTGGAGCTAATTCCGTGAGGAACAACTACTGCTGATGGCTCTCAGGTTTGCTAGAATAATTGATAAAAAACTGTTGAAGTGCAAAGCTATTAGGCTATTTGAAGTACAGGAGAGAAAGGACTAGTAAGATCTAAGGGAAAAACTGAAGGCAGACTTTCTGGCACCTGTAACAGTTTACCTCCGCTGTGCAGTTCTTAGCACCTTTGACAGTGGTCAGCCCAGTAAACTCTGTAGTGTGTGTGATAACTGTGTAACACTATAGTACAAATAACTAGATAGGTAGGGGTTCTAATCTCAATCCTGGCAAGTGTGTGTGTGTGTGTGTGTGTGTGTGTGTGTGTGTGTGTGTGTGTGCGTGCGTGCGTGCGCGTGTGTGTGTGTGTGTGTGTGTGTGTGTGTGTGTGTGCATTTGTCTGTCTGTCTTTGGGTGAAGATCATATCCTGTTTGGCTGATACCATTTTGATTTCTGTACCATCTATGCCTGTTTACCACCTCCCGATGGCATTACTTTATATAATGTGGTAACAGTATCTGCCTCACATGCAGCATGTTAAACCATTGTGCAGTCCTTCTGTACAGATGTTTATGGAGTGTCCAGATGTTTGTAACCTATATGTGGTCTGTATCCCTTAACAATGCCCATGTATGTAATATTGTTTCCAGATCAGCCACAGTGAGTGTAGTGACACACATGCCATCATCAGGCATCATACCTGACTGAAACATCATGCTGATACAACGTCTGGTACACTATCACTTGTCCAGCCTTGTAGGATCTATACATGACTCCACATCCTATTCCTGGTGGGTTATCTCACCATCTATGAAGGCATTCAGAACATTACGTGCTGTAAGAGGTAGTGTGTTATGTCACATGCAAATAATTTATGTGGGGCATGTCATGTGTATGTAGTAGTACAGTGCATCAAGGTGGAATTGTAGGTTTACTTGTCTGTCTATTGCCAACTGTGTTAATGTTACTGTGTGCACATCCCCTGTGTCAGTCTTTACTGTTTGTATGCAAAGGATGTAACATTTTGTCTCCCTATTCCACGGGGTGAACTCAGGAATACATACCACAAACCTGTCATACACAGTATCATGCATGCCCTCATCAACTGCATCAGGGTTGAGTGTATGGGAAAGAAATGGCAGGACCAACAGGTGTTGACAGGTGAATCTGTTGCAGTTAATGTAATGGCTATGCTTGTGAGGGACCTGCTAACAGTACTGCAGTAACCTGTTCTGTATGTATGAGTCTGTGGTACTACACAACACTGAGCTGACATGTCTGAAGGCTACCTGTCTGTAACAAGAGGTATGTATGCAAGGTCACACTGTCTGACAACAGTGTCTCTCACACTCTGTTGCATGCATACACACCTGGTACATGTACATGTAAAGCTGTACGTTGCCTATGACACAGCTTGTGTATTCCCAGTCTGCCATACTCCCACTTGGGAATGTCTGCAGGGCCACAGCCTGCAGATGCACAGACACCTGGAATACAAACAGAATACAGCATGTCAAACTGCATTCAGTCAGTAGTACTAACAGCAAAGTACATACACCTGTATGTGTACTCATAACAAATGCAAGCAGACAGCACCTTACATAGTATTACATAGCTGCACTGTACTATATTCACTCTGTGCATCAGACCCATATTAGCATGTTCCTGCATCGATGGTATGGATGACACGGATGTGGCACAGGTATCATCATATGCACAGGGTATGGTGTAGGTTTGTCAGAGGTCCAGGCTGGGCCATACGGTTGACATCACGTGTGTGTGTGTCTGTGTGTGTGTGTGTTTGTGTGTGTGTGTTTGGAGGGGTATCCAATAGATGGGCTGTGCAGAGGTGCTGTGTGTGTGTCTGGAAGTGACCTTCCCATGATACAGATGTGTGTGTGTGTGTGTGTGTGTGTGTGTGTGTGTGTGTGTGTGTGTGTGTGTGTGTGTGTGTGTGTGCACACATCATGTCATGTGGCTGCCCTACACAGGCATACATTGGACAACTGTGGACCGTACATGGCAGGGTGTCCAGTTCTCTGTCTCCGGCCATGGACATGGGAACTGATCCTGCCAGGGGTATCACTGGCACCACCAGGCCCAAGGCCAGATGCAGCACTGCTTCCTGATGGTGACTGCTGTCTCCTGGATCTGTGCTCCTGATGGGACTGGCCCCCTTCAGTAGTGCTGGTGTCACTGCCACTATGGGAGTGTGAAGGTGCATGGCCCCATAGACTCTCAGCTGTTGTTGGTGCTGACCTTCGTCCAAGTGGCTGATGCCCATCTCATACCACACGATGTAGCACAGGCATTCCACTGTCAAGGATTGCCAAGGTCTCACCCAACCATCTGTTCATGACCGCAGTATTTTGACCTGTGGTCTCAAAAGGTCATGTATATCACCACATAAATCAGGAAGAGTTGCATCTACCACCCAGAGTATTTGTCTGGTGTGGCATTCACTAAATGCCTGTGCATCCATGACATCCCAAAACATATGTCTGGTGACTCTGGCTGTGGCACTTGTGACAGCGGCTTGATGAGCAGTGGTTCTCCTGCAAGCACCCCTATCCATCCACCTCTGTGAGACCTCACCTACACTCTGGCTATGGCCACTGTCTACTCAAACCTGCCATAGTCACCAGACTAGCCTGTTCAATGGCACCACCTGCCAACTGTCCATCATCTGTGGTCACTGGTGATAGGGTATGTGTGGGCATTGTCACTATGTGCGGGGATGGTGTGGACAAGAGTGGGTTGAAAATCAATGGCACAGATTCACCCCCTGACAACCCTACCTGTACCTCACTATTCCTATCATCATTTTCAGAGTCTGCTGAGATAATGACACCAGTTTCCAAGTGGGAGGGACCCCGAACCCCATTGCCACCTGAAAGGGGAATACAACATATGTACATTAATACTTGAACTTTGAGTTTGGCTGGTACACACACGCACACACACACACACACACACACACACACACACACACACACACACACACACACACACACACACACACACACACACACACACACACACACACACACACACACACACACACACACACACACACACACACACACACACTTAGAGGTAAGGTGGCACAAATCTGTTACACAGACCACACATTACCCAAATGGTGACATGCATGACACACAGCCCTCAACATCATGCATTGCAGCCAGTTTTACTACATGTAACTAACAATATAGAACTCTGGGATATGTGATTAGTGTTAGTAGATGATGGCCCTTCCCCACCACAGACTGCATCCATGTACACATCTTTGCTGTTCACCTGTATAGCACAGAGGCAAGTACTGCAGAACATACCTCACAACTGTACAGATCCTCGCAGGATGTATAGATGTCTTTCTCTTATGTTTGCTCTATTTCTCATAACCCCTGTGTTTCTATGATGGGATGATCTGAGAAGTGAAATCACTGATTAATGACATACATTTGAGTGTCAGACCTCCAAACCAGACGTAAATGTATGGTCACACAATTCCTGTTACACCACCAACCTTCTAAGCTTACAGTGGATATGATACGTGTACCCAACCCTGTTAACATGCCATGTTCTTGTAATATATAAGATGATACCGCAATAATGCATTCAAATATGTTACTCACTTTTCATGTGACATATGACCTGTGCAATCCAATAGATAAACAAATTTGTTACGTGTAAAATATAATGACTGCAATATGTACAATATAGTGGTTGCATATGTGTGCACACCCTTAAAATGACACTTTGTTGAAGCACCTTGTAAGTGACTTACATCATTCACTCTTCTTGTGAAGGTGTCTATCAGCATGGCACATCTAGATGTGGCATTATTTGGCCACTCTTCCATGCAAACATCACCCAACTCGGTCAGATTGCAAGGGCAGCTTATGCACAGCCCTCTTCAGGTCACATTGGAGTTTTTCTATCTGGTGTAGGTCTACGCTCTGACTGGGCCAATCCATAACCATGAGTGTGTTCAAGTGGAGCCATTCTCAGGTAGCATTGGATGTATGCTTTGGGTCTTTGTCATGTTGAAGGCTGACACACCTATCCATCCTCAGTGTTCTTGCAGACACATGATGGGTTTGGGCCAGATGTGGGTGTTACTTGGAACTGTTCAGAATTCCCACCACTGTGACTACAGGCCCAGTTCTGGCTTTGGAGCAGCATCCCCACAGCAGACCACTGCCACTAGCATGATTCACCATGGAGATGTTGGTCTTCAGGTTAAGAGAGGTGTTGCTTGTGCACCACACACATACCTTTTGGTATTGTGGCTGTGTGGTCGATCCATAGTCTCATTACACCATAACACATTTTCACACATGCCTTTGGGAGACTTGATGTGCTCTATTGCAAATTGTATCCACCCCTGGATGTTTTTTGATGTGGGAAAATGTTTCCCTCTATTGACCATACCCCCATAGGCCAGATGTATGCAGAATACGAGAAAGTGTTCTCACATGTAGTACAGGACACCAGTACTTGCAAGAGATTCCTGCAACTCCCTCAGTGTTGCTGTATGTCTCCCGGCAGCCTCACTGACCAGGTTTTGACATGTCTTGATTTTTGGAGGGATGTCAGGTTCTTTTTAACAGCACTGTTGTCCCATATTCAATCACCTTTTGACAACTGTCTCCACTGTGTTCCATGGTGTATGAAATGCTGTGGTAATGTTGTAGTACCCTACTCTTGACTGATATCTTTCAAATATGAGATCCCTTTGCCATTTTGTAAGCTGACTGCAAGCCATGGTTGTTGCTGTTGCAGGCAACTTAGCAGATGTCATGAATATTCTACTTGGACAGCAGACTGTTATTTGGTGTTACTCAGAGTGCCTTTACTAGTTGGCAGGTGTGCACCCAAGCAGACTGAATGCTGTCAGTAAATCACAAGCTGCTGCAATAAAATATTATTTAAAGGGTGTGCACACATGCATCCAGCTTATTGTAAGGTTTGTATACTCCATATTTGGTGCCTAACAGATTGATTGGTTTTACAAGTGAATTGTTCATGTCATAGGTCACATTACAGGTTGGAAAAGGTGCGGACTGACATATTATAGTCTCAGTTTGTATATGTATCACAAACATCTGGCATCTTAACAGGGGTGTGTACACTGTTTATATCTACTGTATGAGAGTAATATTTTACGCATGTCCCTACCTTAGGCCATTTGTCCCCCCATTTTGTTGGTCTCTGTCCAGAAGTCTTGCACTGACAGGGGTTGTGAGGTATGCTACAGGGATGTTACATTCTCTTCACATAGGTCTCTATGGTGACCACTGTGATGCAATGCAATTAACCCACTACAAGTGAACATGTACACAAAGCACTATGGCTATGAGTGAAAGTTATGTGTATGGTACATTGCATGGCCTTCACATGCCTGGGGTATTGACAAAAGGCAACAGAGCAATTCCATACTCACCATCTTCAGGCTGCCATCCCATATGCAGACCGGAGGGGCCTAGGTAGTTGTGGGGAGAGAAGTATTGTCAGAAGACTCGCATGTGGCATTGGTACAGGATGGATGCAGCATGTCTGCACATTTACAGTACAACCCTCAATACTAAAAAATGTGGTGGCCTTCACCATAGTTATGCACTTCTGTGCATTAGAAAACCCCATCCACAACTGAATTCTGACCTGACACATGCACGTAGATACTCTACAAGTACAAGTATGTCTGGTAGGGGTCTGTAGCCTGATGTTGTACTGGGATCGGTGCCCCAAGGTTGCCAAGGAGCTTCTCGGTGGGTGTCAGTGGGGGCTGCATGGCTGGGCCCCTACCTGTGGCTGTGCGGTCCCTGGCCACTGCAGCAGTCCTTAGCCAGCCATGATGTATGAGGTCATTTGCACGATGCTGGACCTGCTCATATGTACGTGTGCATGCCAACATCATTTACCCTATGGCCAAGGTCATCCCACAGGCCAGTCCTCTGCCACAGATGTTGCTGGCTCCAGCTAAACATTATGGCGTGGTTCTGTAGTATGGCTTCTATGATTACATTTGTCTCAGCCACTGAGAAAGTTGACCTTTGCTGATGCGACATTGCACCTGGAAGACATAAAAAGGATAACACATCACAGGACCTCATACATTTGACAACAGTAAGCACAGAACCTGCACAGCTACATTGAATACCAGTAGCCACCACTCACAACCACACCATACACCTGTAATCTATCAGCACTGTATCTGCTTGCATTGCACTGCTGGTCCTGATGTGTTGTATTTCCCCCCAATGAGGCCAAGTTAATTTCATAATCCTCTACTCCTCATTCATGTCTGTGTAGAGGGATGACATTGGCCATCTTCCATGTGGATGGGGCGTGGATGGTGCCAAGGCTTGGTGTAACTACAGTGGGTAATGGAGCTGGGAACACATGCCTGAGTTCATGTAGGATACGGACAGTGATGTTATCATGTGCCATGGATACTTACTTTTGTTGCCTTTCAGTAGACAATATGTACCTGCTCACTGGTGATGAGGGGAAGGGTGTGGGTGCTGTGCATATCCACCTATAGTGATGCTGAGCCAGGGGATTATGTTTGCCCTAAACCTATCTGCAGTAGGTTAGCTATAGCTATGTTGTGTGTGTATGTGGTCTGATTGACTACCATTACAGGGTGGGTTGGTTTGTTGCCTCTGAGGTTGCAGACATATGTGACGATGGCCTTTTGATTAGCCTTGGTGGATGTGTGAAATTTGTACTCATAGTTAATCTTTCAGTACTCCACCTGTGACCTTATATGCTTGGTCAGACAAAGGCTGACTTGATGCCAAATTGGTGCCTGCTCATAATTTGCTCTGTCCAACCAATATAGGGGCCAAGTCTCTAGTTTGTGTATTGCTGCTGTCCAGCAAAAGTGATTACTCTACTTTGGTGGAGGCAGGTTTTACAAATAAGGTATTGCTGAGTCCATATAGCTATGTTGGTGTTCATATAGCTGTTTGTAGTAGGCATAGACACACAGTCATAACTCAATGGGACACCTCTCCAATTTCAAACAGATAATCATGCTTATTGTAGTACCCATGGCTGTGTCAGGGCAATACAACAAGCAGTAGCTGTAGAAATGTCACTCTGTTGGCTGCACAGTAACTAAGATTACACATGTGTACATATAGCTTATTTAACTGACATTTTGCATCCCATGTGTGTTGTTTTAAGGTGGTGCCAAGGGTGTTTTTGGAGGATGACATTAGTGTCTGATAGAGTGATGTTTATGAATCTGGAAATTGATGGTGTAATGATGAATGTTGTTAGTGCATATTCTACACAATTTGCTTGTGCAATGGGTGAGAAAGAGAAATGTGAAGTCAGTTGGATGACGTGGTGATGACTGTACCCAAGGGTTAGAGAGTGGTGATTACAACAGATTTAAATGGCCATGTTGATGAAGGGAACAGAGGGGATGAGGAAGTGATGCGTATGTATGGTGTTAAGCAAAGGAATGCAGATGTTGAGATGGTAGTGGAGTTTGCAAAAAGGATGGCTATGGCTGTGGTGAATACATACTATAACAAGAAGGAGGAGCATAGGGTGACATACAAGAGTGGAGTGAGATGCACACAGGTGGAATATATCCAGTATAGGAGGGTCACTTTGAATGAGAATGGAGACTGTAAAGTGGTGACAGGGGAAAATGTAGTTAGGCAGCAGAGACTGTTGGTCTGTAAGATGATGGTGATGATCAAGAAGAGGAGGAGTGTGAGGGAAGCACCAAGGATCAAATGGTAGGAATTGTAAAAGGATGACTGAGGTGGACTTCATGGAATAGTTAAGACAGGCACAGGGTAGCAGTGATGATTTACCAAATATCTGAGTAAGTACAGTCATATTCCTCAGAAAAGATATGTTACAACTAACCCTGTTACAACAGCAACATTCTCAGTTTATAACAGCAATATTTCAAATATGCCCCTGTTTTTGGGCCTCTGTCCCACCATTATGTCAGGCTTTGTCCAGATGTTCTGCAGTAAGAGGTTGATAGGTATGGCCTATGATTATTTAGTGCCTACATTCCTGACATTATCCCAGTGCTGTATCAGACTGCAAGACATGTTATGTGGAAGAGGCCTTATATATAAGGGGAAAGCCTGGACATTCTGTGGGACTCTGTACAGTTGAGAGGTCTGTGTATTTCTGTCAATTGTTAACAGACTGTCAGGATTGTGGAGCAGTGTATTGTGTCAATCTTATTTGGCCTGTGTAGGGAGAAGTGTGGATGTATGTGTTATGGCTCCTTTTCTATCTGCCTGTGCACACTGCTCCTGTTTCTGGTAGTCTTTCGGCTGTGTATGTTTGTAAGGGGAGACTGAGAAATGTCCATACCAGTCAGGCATCATAGTACACTGTGAATTGGGATAGTATATGTGGGGGTAGTGTGTGAGTGGCAAACATTTTGAGATGTTTTTGTTCACACAGTCCTTATACTGTACTGTTCCTTTGGCTTACTGGCATGTCACTGTGACTGTGGTTGAATTGGTTCTGGGTATGCACTTTCACACTGCTGTCTGTTTTTCAGTGCTGTGACATCCATGTAGTGCCTGTTATGTTTGCCAATACATGTGTAATTCACCCTAGCAGATTTGAGTTATTGTTGTGTCAGTCTGACTGTAGTTTGGACAGTGCTTGGTGACATGCTTAGCTGCTGAGTTTAGTTTCCCTAATGTGATGTTATGTCCAGATATTTGTAGGACATTGTGTTGCCTAGCCCCCATAAGTGTTGTGTATTTCTGACACATCAGTGGGCTGATGTAAGGATTTCAGTCACTAACTAGTGGGAAGTAATTGAGTGTTGGACTTGTGCTATTTCAGTCAACATATGTTAGGACAGACATGAGGGTATTACTGCAGCAACTGTGTCAATTTATCTACTCCAGTATTTCAGATATCTCCCTATTCCCATGGCTTATTCCCCCACTTTGTCAGGCCTGGCCCAGGTTCATTGCACAAAGAGGTTCTGAGCCTACCTCAGGACTGTCAAGATTGTTGCAGTATGTCCAGGTTTATGGGTCATATTTCTGGTCTGTCCTACAGATGCATTATTTTCATATCCCAGGTAAATCACTGTGATGATCTGAGGATTTATATCAGTAAATGACATACAATTCAGTTGCAGAGCTCATATCCTTCAGAACATTTATGCTGAAAAAATCCCTGTCACTCTGGCAACATTCTACATTTATAAAAGTGTTATTTGAAATATGTCCCTAGTTTTGTCCTATTGTCCCCCCCATTTGGACAGCCTTGGGCCAGATTTCTTGCAGTAAGGGGTGGGTAGGTATGGTTCTGAAGTATGACTCCACTACATGTTATGAGCATATATATATTGCAACGTTCACTCTTGTCAGCTTCAACATTATGGTGATTGCCCTACTGGTTCTGCTAAAGGGGTTTCGCACATAATCTGTTCATCTAAAAGATGATAGAATATGTGATAGTAAACCACACACACACACACACACACACACACACGTATATATATATATATATATATATATATATATATATATATGTATATGTGCATATTTTATATGTATATCACTATTTATATTATGTATATATTTGTCCATATATATGCATCTCCATATCTATATATATATATATATATATATATATATATATATACACATACATGTGTATATGAATAAATACGAAGCCTGACTGATTCTATGGAAACTTTTCCCTACTGTTGAATGAGCATATGTTGGAAAAAGCATCAGCAATTCCTACAGCTCAAATGGTGTAGTTGTAAATTACTCTGCCTATGGTATACAGGGCCTTGGGTTTATGACCTGGCCGAACAGAACTACTACCGCTTACTCACGCTTACACCTACACTAATTCTTTAAAAGAAAAGAGAAAGGGGTGATAGGAAAGCGATGATAAAGGGGTACGCAGACCAAACAATATGAAAGATAGCTATGGATGTGCAGGACAGGTGTATGGAGGTCCATAGCTGTCCATTTTTTATACAATAACAGCTGTGTATTTGTACAGACTTTGTCAGTGAATTTGAGCACTCAAACCCCAGAGAAAGGGGTGAGGACAACAGAAATGTATTGTTAAGCCTGATAAGCATAGCTGAGCATTGTTAACCATTGCTCACAGTTCATTCTTATAATATACACTCTAATGACTTCACTTAGTAAGTGTATATGGTTTCCATTACATGACATGGCTGTATGTGCTTTCATTGCAGTAGCAAGGGGTGTAACTATACTGTATGGGACACGTGTGTACATGGGTGTTTTCCTATGTTATATGCACTCACACATCCATTTTACACCATCTACACTACCCTGGGTTACAAAAATAACTTACCACATATTTTAATATGAACATAGTACTTTTAACACTGCTTTCCCATGTAAATTTGCATTGCCTGTTGTATTACTCAAACCGTGTACACCTGCATGCAAAGCTGGGACTCTGACCACTACACTATCTTGGTTTGGGGATTTGAGCTGTATATTTTTATTTATTGCCTATTGGATATTAATATTATATTACTATATTAAATGGAGAGTACTGAGGTTTTCGGCCATGCCATTTAGGACTGCTGTCATGACATAATGGCATAAATTTCAGTTTCAGACTTGTATCCTTCTAAACATTAATGCTAATGCATAACCTGTTTTCTATCAACTTTCTGTCTGTCCTCTGTGCAGATGGGATGATACCACTGCTCAGGCTGTGGTTGACTACACTGCAGAATGGATCTGGGAGCCCATGCTCGTGTTCATGTTGGATGCAGCCATGAATGGTATCAGGCCTATGGAGACCTCTATGTGTTGCCTTTGAGAGGGCATTACAGACCTGCTCCCTGATCATGAGGGGAGGGGGGCAGGTGCTGTACATGCACATGTGTACCTATGGGGGATGGGGGGGTGATGTTTACACTTCACCTGTCTGCAGCCGGTTGCCTATATCCATGGTGTATGTGTATGTGGTGTTATTGACCACCACTACAGAGCAGATATGTGTGTTGCCTCTGGAATTGCAGACACACGTCTGGAAGGCCTAGTGATTGGCCTTTGTGGATGTCTCTGGTTGCACTCAAAGACAGCCTTAGGGTACATCACCTGTGACCTTATTTGCTTGTGAAGAACAAGGTGACATGGCTTCCAATGAGACACCTGTTCTTTCTTGGCCCATCCTGTGATTATTTCCACCTATGATGGTAGTTGTGTATTGCTGCTGTCCACCACAGACATTCAGCCTACCATGAGGGGTTTGATGTTGTCCTGTCGGGTATTACTGAGGCCATAAAGCTATGTTGATGGCCACATACTATTATGGTGTGACCCTGGACACTGCTGCTAGTTCCAACATATGGGATGTCCTTCATGTGGGTCTTGCCAATTTTCCTTGCCTGTGCGGGGAACATTACGGAGATGTGGGGGCTACAGCTTCACAGACAGTAGGTAGAAATACCTCACAGGACAGGACATGTGGAGACAGCCCAACAACATGTGGGATGAAGCTCCAGAATTGGGTACAGATTGTATGTCATTAGTGCTGTTATACACATGGATGGTTGCTAGATTGACAGGGTTCATCTGGACATGCATTTACTGGATGACTTGACATCTGACAGTGATATGCCTCTGACATACCTCTCAACAGGCATGTTGTCCAAAGACTGGCCAGATGTTTGCCTGCTATACTTGGTCTGTTCCTCGAACAATGTCTGTTTTTGTGGGGTTGGTTGGATAATTTGAGGATTGTAGTCAGTAACTGTTGACATCCATTGGTGTTCCACTCATCATATCCTTCAGGGATGTTATGTTGCAACATCACGTGCAACACCAGCTACTGTTTCAGTTTGTAACACCATTATGTGTGATATGTTCCTCTTTCCAGCCCCCTGCCCCACAAGTATGTTGTGCGTTGTCCAGATGTCCTGCACTATGAGATGCAAAGGTATGGTATATCATTAGTTACCAAATGCACTCCAGTTATCATGCCAATGACCTGGCAGACTCCTGGCAATGGTATGCAGTGGTGGCCAGGATTATGGTTCCACACCCTGGTAATACTGAGGAAATCTGTACATATGACAGTTATGCCTGTCTGACCATTGTGAACAGAATGCCAAGATTGTATAGCAGTGTTGTGTGTAGATGTTTGTTGGGCTGGGTAGAGAGAGTAGCAGATGTGAGTGCCATACATCCTTTACCTATGCATGCTGCTACAGCTGGTCTATCAGGTCTGTATGCTTGTAGGGAGGTTCCTATTATGTGATCGAAAGTATAAAACTTTGAACACCACAAGATCGAACTTGTATGTTTGAAGGTTTATAATTTCGAACACACAAAAAAAAAAAAAAAACACAACAGACAGAAAGCAACTGTTGTAAGCCCCCTGCTTACAACAGTTATTGAGCTGTTTTTTTTTTTCCGAATTGCTGAAACATCGAACATTTGTGATTGATGTTTTCAGGTTCGATGTTTCAGGAATTCGATAACGCAATAGGAACCCCTTGTAGGGGCTGACTGTGACATGTCCTGTAACACCTCAGGATTCCCAGTACACTGTGAATTGGGCCAGTATATGTTGGGGTAGTGTGACTGGCAATCGGGATATGTTTTTCAGACAGTAATTCTACTCTAGAGTTCATTTTGGGTACTGGTATGTTGCTGTGACTGTGGTGCAAATTTTTTTGGGTAGAGATTTTTGCACCACTCTCTGCTTTTCATTGCAGTTCCATCCCTGTATTGCATGCTATATTTGAATATACATGGGTAATTGCCCAGAGGTGATGTGGAGGAGTGTCATGTTGGTCTTGCTGCACTTCATAAGGTGCTGGGTGACATGTTTGGCAGCTGTCAGGGGATTTCCATTATGTTACATCATTGTGGTCATGCCTCTACACTGTCCAGAAGCCTAGACACTGTCCAGATGTGTGGCTCATATGTTTGGTCTGTTCCCCAGACAGTTGCTTTCCTTGGCTAATCAGTGGGATACTCTGGGGAATGCAGTCAAATGCAAACATCCATTGGTGTCACTGACTTCATATCCCTCAGAAAAGAAATGTTACAACAAAGCCGGTAACACCAGCAACTGTCTACATTCATAACAGCACTATGTCCGATATACCCCTGTGTTTGGGCCTATGTCTCTCAATTATGTTAGGCTTTGTCCAGATGTCATGCAGTAAGAGGTTCAGAGGTATGTAGTATCATTATTTATTGCATTCATTCCTGCTACCATTCGAGTGATGTCATAGACCCCCAGACATGTAACAAGGAAGTGGCCATAGATATGACTCCTGTGCCTATACTTTCTGTGGGAAACTGTACATTTGAGAGGTCTGTATATGTCTGCCCATTGTTAAAAAACTGTCAGGACGGTGTAGCAGTGTAGTGTGTATATGTTAACTGGGCTGTATAGGGAGGGGGTACATGTGAGTGTCATGGGCCCTTTCTATCTGACTGTGCATGCTGCTCCGGTTTCTGATTCCCTATCGCCTGTATATGTTTGTACATGTAGACAGTGACATGTCACATAGCACCTCAAGATTCCCACTACACTGTGACTTGGGGCCACTCGGGTATCATTAACCCCACTCGGGTATCATTGAAAAACTCATCAGCTTAAATGTTAACCCATACATCACAAGATGGGTTGCAAACTGGCTGAGTGACAGAACCCACAGGGTCAGAGTTGCTGGCGCCATGTCAGACTCAAAGCCTGTCACAAGTGGTGTACCACAGGGCTCAGTCCTGGGCCCACTCTTGTTTGGCATCTACTTTTCCGAAGTACAAGCAAACACAGGAGGGTTATGGCTGGCAAAGTTTGCAGATGACTGCAAACTTGGGGCCATAGTAGAAAACACATCTGACACAGATATCCTTCAGAAGGGTCTCACAGAAACGGATAACTGGTGCCAGAGCCATGGCCTAAAGTTAAATGCCAAAAAATGCATAGTCATACCCTTCGGGAAAAACAAGGTTACCCCTAGCTACCAAATAGGTGGCAATCCACTGAGTACAGAAGAAGTTATCAGGGACCTGGGGACCCAGGTTGATAGTAGTCTGTCATTCGACACCCATGTAGCTAAAGTAGTTAGGAAGACCTTCTACATTGCCCACCTTATCATGAAGGGATTCTCATCTAGATCAAGGGAGGTCATAGTCTCCCTATACTCATCACTCATCAGACCAATGATTGAGTACAATGCCCCATTCGAATGTATCTGACCCGACACTTGCAGCAGCTGGAGGCCACAAAAGTTCCTCACCAAAAGGATAAAGGGTCTCAAACATCTGTCCTATGCTGCCCGACTGAAAGAACTCCAGCTCTATTCAGTCGCTTACCGCTTGCTCAGAGGTGACCTTTGCCTAACATACAAGGCCATGTCAAACCCAGATTTGATGAATATGCTTCACCTCAAAAAATCTAGATCCGTCAGAGCCACAAGGGCGGGAGACTTAAACCTCGACACTATTAATAGGACGTGCTGGAGGGATAGATTCATCACCCAAAGACTCCCTATGCTGTGGAACAAAATCCCGGTATATGAGGCAGAGCACCTCGCTGGCCTTGTTCAAGAGAAATCTTGACCAATGGATGGGAGATCGCAGATATACCCCAGGGATTACCTCAGTGTCACTGCTCAACAGAGGCACAGCAAAATAATGGGTATAGTTCCCCATACTAAAGGGGTGGCGTAAGCCACAAAACTATGGGCTAGGCTTATAAATGCCCTCGGGCAGATAGCCTAGTATGAACCTATGAACCTATGAACCTATATGTAGAGGTAATGTGGCAAACAGGATTTTCTTGCTCACACAGTCATTATACTGTCATGTTCAGTTTGCTTACTAATATGTCACTGTGACCGTGGTGCAATTGTTTGGGGGTATGCACTTTCACACCAATGTCTGTTTTCCACTAGTGTTACATCCCTGTAGTGCCTGTTTTGTTTGCTAAAGCATGTGTACAGCCCCAGGGCTGGACTTGGGTAGTGTTATGTTAGTCTGATCGTAGTTTGGACATTGCTCAGTAGCTCAGTGTAGTTCCCTAATGTTGTGTTATGTCCACATATTCATAGGATGTCCAGTTGTCTGACCAATATCTTTGATCTGGTCCCCATAACTGTTGTGTATTCCTGACACATAAGTGGGATGATGTGAGGATTGAGGTCACTAACTAATGAGAAACAATTGAGTCCTAGAATTGTGATATTTCAGTCGATATATGTTAGGATATACAGTGTTACTACATCAACTTTCTCAGCTTATCTAGTGACGTAGTTTGGATATGTCCTGCTTCTCAGTGAAATGCAGCTTCCCACTGGTGCATAAATAATAAAAACAAACAGAAAGGTAACATTCAATCCAAATGATAGGCTGCCCTATTTCTGTAGTTGCTAACCTTCTCACTGATTGTTTTCTGTTTGGCTGCTGCTGCTCCTCCCGGAAGGTGTAACCCACTCTGTTCGCCCTTCGGGCTCACTCCGCTCCACTACCCTGCCCCCAAATCTCATCTGCCCCCACTACCTGTACTTTTATACATCCTCTGACTCCTCCCCACCCAACACCTCTCCAATCACAATACACCTAAGCCAAACCCCATCCACCTGTTGATCTACATCACCTCAAACATCCACCCCTCCTACAATACTCTACATAACATCTCTCCCTATAACCCCATTTGCCCTACTAATCTCTCTCTTTCTTCCCTTACCTATCTCACACTTTTTCCCAACCCTTGTCATAACTCTCACACACACTCCACTATATCTTACCATCAACCTCACTTCCCATCCTATTCATTCATCTCACATGAACTCTTTACCTCTAACCCAATCTATTTTTTCAAACCAAAACTGCTCCCAACCCACCCCCCGTACTCCCCTCTTAAACATGGTACCAGAAAATCGCTACTCTCAAACAACCCAAGCTACCCTTGTCCAACACACTGCCTCCCTCTTCTACTCCACCAGAACTCTCTATCACTAGCCGGCGGCATCTACCCCAACCTCGGACCCATCTCTAACATCAGTCTCACCAAACCCTCCACTCAACCCACAAACTCAAAGTCCATTTACCTTATAACACTTAATGCACAAAGCCTAAAGAAGAAAATCCCTAACCTCCATGCCTGGCTTTTCCATAACCACCCTGACATTACCGCCGTTTCTGAAACCTGTCTGAAAACCTATATAAAATATAGCCAAATCCTACCACCAGGTTTCCAAATCATTTGAAACAGAGCCCACAAAATAGAGGTGGAGTAGCAATAATCTACCCCACCTCCCATACCATAACTCCCTACTCCAATAAAATACCAACCTTTGCCAATGCTAAAATTATAATAGGTTTACTAAAAATAAACAACCACAAGTCCATATGTATCACTGCCCTCTATATTCCCTGCCCTCTATATTCCCTCTGGTGATAATATCAAAACTTTTGAAAACATCCTGTCCTTGTTCTCCTTGAATATAAAAAATGAAACCTATATACTTGGTGATACCAACATCATCTGGAATACTATTAACTCTAAAGCCCTGTCCCACACAATCAACTTGTAAAACTTCTCCCAACTAATACAATCTCCAACTAGACCAAATAATGATGGTACCTCTGGTACCATCATTGACTAGATACTAACAATTCACCAAAGCTAGAACATTACCTGATCCTCTCAGCAATCACTTACCAGTCTTCACCGACCGTCTCCCATATCCACTGCATAAACAACACCACTACATCCAAACCGATAACCTCTCCTCTTTCAACCCTCTAACTTTCTCTGAATGCCTAAAGCATACTGACTAATCCCCTCTAAATACCCTTCCTCTAGATGATGCCATTTCCTACTTTGACTCATTTCTAACCCTTCTCAAGCAGCAAGTCCCCCCTGAACCAAAAGCATCAAAACCAATACCTGCCCATGGTTATCAAAAGATACTAAACTAACCTTGCACCAAAGGGACAAAAAATGGAAACAATATCAAAAACATAAAAACCCTAACACCCTCCTAGCGTGTAAGCAACTATGAAACTCCGCAAAAAAACTAACAATTAAAGACTGCAAAGCCCACTACTCCAAACTCCAGTCCTTGCACTCAACAAATCTGAAAAAATTCTGAGACTCCATCTCATCCATGCTGCATCCTGGCAACAAAGAAAACCCCTGCCCAGACCCTAACCTCTCCAAACTTGAAACAGCCATCCAGGTCAACTCATTCTTCATAGACTGCATAGATAAACTATCAGCCTCCTTCCCACTCCCCTCCTCCACCACCACCACCCCATCTTGTCCAAACAACCACCCCAATCATCAACCTTCCTCCACATCCTTCTGACTTAAGCCCATCCCCACAAACACTATAAAAAGACTTCTCCTCAAACTCAAACCCTGTGGCAATGCAACCTTCCACTGACCTTTCTCAAACAATCTGCACACAGCATTGCCTATCCCATCTCTGTTCTTATAAATAGATCCATACAAGTATCATATGTCTCTTCTATCTGGTGGCATACTTACATTATCCCCCTCAACAAAGGTGGCAAAAATACTAATACCACCAACTTCAGGCCTATTGCCATCCTGTCCCCGCTTTTTAAAATACTAGAGAAAACAATATAAGCACAACTCATGGCACACCTAACGCTAAACAATCTCCTCTCCCCTACCCAACATGGCTTCCTCCCTGGCCACAGCACCATGACTGCCCTACTTTCCTTACTTAAAACCATAAACCTCGAACGTGACTCAGGCAGGTTCATATCCACACTATTCCTAGATCTGTCAAAGGCCTTTGACACCATATCACACACCCTACTTATATCCCAACTCTCCACCCTACACCTCTCTCCCATCACCATTGCCTGGTTTTCCAGCTACTTATCCAACTGCTAACAAGCTGTCCAATGGAAAACTTCAACCTCCCCCTTCCTTCCCACACCCACAGGTGTTCCACAAGGTTCTGTTCTTGACCCTCTTCTTTTCAACCTATTAATTAACAACTTTCACCAATCCATCCCAGACTCATCTATCATCCAATATGCAGATGACTCAACAATCATCTGCTCAGCCTTCTCCCCCTCCGAGCTCCTAGCAAAAACCCAACTAGCCTTCTCCAAAACAGAAACTTGGATGCAGTCTAACCATCTGGCACTAAATGCAAATAAAACCAAACTAATGTATTTTTCCCCTACCAAAAACTCCATTGACAAATCCACAGTCATCATACAGAGCCAAAACAACACCCTCCTTGAAATCATTCCCAACACCAAGCTTCTTGGCATCATTATTGATGGGGTGGGAGGTTGGCATAATGGTTAAGGTGTTTACCTTACAGACACAAGGTGCAGAGTTAGATTCTCACATGGGACAATTGGCTAGGCTTAAAATGGCCCACAAGGGCACTTAGCCTAGTACTAAGCTATGAACCTAAGAACTGAAAGCTGACATGCTCAGCAATCAAGAAAACCCACCAAAAGTTAAGTCTCCTTTACAGGCACAACTGCTTCCCAAACCCCTCTACCCATCAAACTCTTGCATCCACCTTCCTACTCCCATCCCTTATGTATGGTGGCCCTCTTTTCACCAGTCTCTATCTTGGCCTTCAGTCCAAACTTGAATCCTGCTACCTCAAGATCTCCAAATTTGCAACCAATTAAAAAAGCCATCCCATCACTGCCACTCCCTCCTCACCCTCAACTGACTTGAACTACCCAACTACCTCAGTTACCTACAACTCACCATTGCCCACAAGCTCATCTTTAAACCTGCCAACTGCCCAGCTCTCGCTACTTCCTTAAAACTTTACATTCCCAACCACTCACTCAGATCCAAAAAACAAAATCTCCTTCAGGTCTACAAACATGCATGACCTCATGGCCATTTACTGCTGTCCCACTCCTTAGCTAAACAGTGGAACTGTCTCCCCACACACCTACGCAACCTACTTAATGATACAAATTTAAAATCTAAGCTGCTCTCTAATCTTTCTTCCAAATGGGAATGCCCTTGCCACGCTCCAACTTACCCCCCATTCCACCTTGCACTGACTCATCCAACGACCTCTGCTATTACTTCATCCCACCCAAAACAATCCCTCCCCTAAAAAAACTAATTTTTTCTCTAATATCTATTGTACTATACTCTCCAGTCTTAAATATACTATTACCCTCTCCATGCATAATATTTGCCTAACCTGCTAATGGCTAGTAGCTATATATTTCGAAATGTTAAAACTACAATTGAGTTTATAACAAAAATATTCACTTTATGTAAATGTTGAAATTTCTGTACTGAATTATGTCTTTTCATTTTTGTAACATTGTGACAAGTCAATTTCAAATATTATGGAGCTTATTAATAAATGTTTAATTAGCTGCATGAACTATGTCCTTTTGTAACATGTGAAATTTAACTTGCAATTATTGTGGAGATTTTCTTCCCGGGCCTCCACTGAAAACGGGCTCTACTTGGCCCAGTGGACTTCCCCAGTCATCAAAACCTAACTAACTAACTAACTAAATAAATAAATAAATAAATGTCCCTATTTCCATGCCTTGTTCCCCCACTTTGTCAGTCTTGGTCCGGATTCATTGCACTATGGGGTTCTGAGCATAACTCTCCACTGCCAGGATTTTCACAGAATGCCCGAATGTTTGGCCCATACTTTTGTTCAGTTCCACAATTTATTTGTATTTGTCTGGTAAATCACAGTGATAATCCAAGGATTTATGTCAGTAAATAATGATATAACATTTCAATTTCCATCCTCATATCCTTCAGTAATTATCTGCTGAAATGCACCCTGTTGCTGTAGCAAATATCTTCATTTGTAACAGCAATATTTGAAATATACCCCTATATGTGCCCTCCCCTTTTACAGCCTTTATACAGGTTTCTTGCACTAACAGGTTAAGAGGGATGGTTCTGAGGTATAACTGCACTGCATGTAAAATGCATGCATATATATATTTTCCTTCCTTTATATATATATATATATATATATATATATATATATATATATATATATATATATATATATATAGATATATATATATATATTATATATCTATATTATGACTCTACTTATACATATATATATATATATATATATATATATATATTTATATATATATATATATATATATATATATATATATATATATATATATATATATATATATATATATATATATATATATATATATATATATATATATATATATATATATATATATATATGTGTGTGTGTGTGTGTGTGTGTGTGTGTGCATGTGTGTGTCTCCCTAATGTTGTATGCCTCTATTGCATGATATGTTTGAAAAAGCAACATTGTTTTTTTACAGCTCAGAGGGTGCAGTGGTGTATTCCTTTGACTATAGTGATCAGGGTCATGGGTTTGACACTTGGGACTGCTTTTTTTTTCATTAATGTTAAATGACCAGAATGCATGATATGTTTGTTAAAGCATTGAAGCTGTTCACAGATCAGATGGGGTAGTGGTATTTTGCTATGACTGTAAAGGACAGCATCTTGGGTTCGATACTTGGCAGAGTTGACTCTTTTGTTGTTGGATAGTACAAGGTCTGATGGATACATAGTGATTAAGGCAGGTTTAAGCATATTATACTTATAATTTTATATTATAAAATAATATTTATATACACATTATAATTTTACGTTTACCTTCCATGAAGTCCCCCTATGTGCTTCAAATTATATTCTTGTGTGACTATACTGTATGAGGCACTTGTGTTTATATGGGGGTTTCACATCTTTTCTACACTGACATCTCACTTTTGGAACTGCTACACTACCCTGGTTGACAAAAAAAAGTTGCTACATAATTTAAGTTTACTAAAGAGTACTTTCACATAGGAAGCTAAGTTGTGTGTCTTTTGGGACTCAAACCATGACCACCTGCATATAAAGCCACAACTCTAACCACTACACTACCATAGTTTGGCAACCTTACCTGTCTATTTGCATTTAGCTATTATGGGATGTTTAAGTTATGCTAAGCAGACAGCCATAATGTGCACGCCCTCTTAGCTGCACTTAACCATTCCTTAGGATAGTGTAAAAAAGTATATATTGCTATTATTTTATTAGGTTATATGGGTGTGTATTGTGGTGTTCTGACAACTACTTGGGACTGCAATCGTGAAATGCTGGCATTGTTTTGGCTTTCGGGCTTCTATCCTTCAGGGACCCATGCTAATATATATCCTGTTATCTATCAACTTTCTAATTGTGTGAGGGGAATTTTTCATGGATGTCCCTAATGTAGTATTTATTCCTCCCATCATTTGTGCCTTTGTTAACATGAACTGCTGTGAGGGAATGTTGCCATACATTTGCTTTCTGACTTCTACCCTCACGTGATTAATGCTGATGCATGACCTGTTCTCTATCAACTTTCTCTGTTTGTGGGGCTGTGCTTGTGCTTTTTTACTTTTGGGGGATTTATCCTCTATTATGTGTGCATTTACACACATTTCCTGCTTTAGCAGGTTACAAAAGTGTCATACGGCACTTTAGCAATGCAGGGGATGTGTCACAGAACCTGTCACACATCCCGTGCATTGCTTTCTTGTTATCATTTTTATTTCTGAGTCTGCAGGCACTGAAATTATCATTTTTTCATTTCAGTGTCCACGGACACTGAAATACTGGCATAATATTAGAGCAAAACTCTAATAGTATGCCAGTTTGGCTTAGAAAGTGCTGTACAGCACTTTTTCAGTGTAGGAGGGCATGTTTAGTGACCATGCACTACTCGGATATGCCCCCTGCACTTGTTCACAGCTCGTGTCTGTGTAGATTAAACAGCAGCACGCCTTTATGAATATGCAAAGTGTGCTGCTGTTCTAAATGGACACAAACCGCACCATGCAAGAATAGTCTTCTTCTTGTACAGAGCTTCATGAATCTGTGGGAATGTTTTTGTAAGGGGGCAAGCCACATGAGGGGCTGCACCCACATCACCCCCTGCTAAATATTTACACCAACTCCAAGATTGCACTACAGTGGGGGAAAGGGCAAGTTCCTCAAACCCTGTTGCACTACAATGCCAGTCTGAACTATTTGATGAACCAAATTTCCAACCATAAGGGTTCCACAATTTGGTCCTTTGACAGATTGAGATAGATCTAGTTATTCCCACTAAGTGAATAGCTTCTTTTCAGGGGAGACCTGAGGTAGTATTTATTACTACTAGGAGGAAATTTGGTTAGGGCATTTGGGAATTTCCCCTACTCTTTTGGATAGGTGCCAGGGGATATTTTACATCCACCAGAGCTACCACCAATTCAAGTAGAAAGAGCTTTGGTTTAAAGTCTCATCTAAAGGATGGTCCACTCAGGAGTGCAGCTCTCCCCTTATGCTGCACTGCAGTGTTAGCAGTCAATCCACCTGGTTTGGGAAAAGAACCCACAGCCTTCTACACCAAAGTTAGTGTGCTACCTGTTGCACCACTAAATTTTTGAGGTGATAGAAACAGATACTCCCTAGTCTCTCTACATGGTTTAAACAGTGATAGGTTCTATACCTTTCAAAGATAGGGAGTGCTACCATATCATTAAAACCAAGTCCCTGTAATACCATATATACAATGTTCTTGAGAATTAGGAAGGCCTCCAAAATCGAGCAATTTATTTCTCAGACTCCTAACCAGAAACAGAGCCACATCATGTAAGCTGATTTACCTCATGCCTGTTAGAGTTATGCCTTTGCTGTTTAGCCCTACATTCTCCTACCTGTTACACAAGGAATGTTATAGCCTATCACACCTGCTGATAATATTATATATTTTGTAGTATCAGTAGTCTCCTATCTTTTGTTCATAGATAATATTCATTAAAATTTTTATATTGCACACAAAGTGTTCTAATTTTATCTTATATATGTGATATAAATTTATGTTCTGTAATGTAGAGTTTTTCTTCCTAGGACTCCACTCAAAAGGGGCATTTGTCCAACTGGACCATTTCAGTTAACAAGCAGAATAAATCCATAAGTAAATAAAATAAAATAAATTCATTAATTAACCTTGCCTAAAAAGTCACTTATATGGAAGAGTAGAGACAGATTAAATCCCTTTCTGGTAAAACAGGCCAGGTTGTCAATCCTCACTTTCCATGCTGATACACATTTGATTTCCCTGGAAAAAACATCAGTTAAAAAGCCAGTTATTGTACTCAGTTATTTTTTTTTTTTCAGAAAATGTTGCATCATTCTTAGAGATGGCAAGATATGGATCAAGATGTCTTACTTGCCTTAGACACATGCATAAAGAATTCAGCTATATTTCTACTACCTCCTCCACTATAGAGTATGTTAGGTCATTCACCTCAATATTGTGAGAGTATACAAATACTTGAGGTGTAGGAAACTCAGGGCTCCAAACCCTCTGGTCACTTCTCAGCATTAGACAGACAGGCTGACCATGACTCTATCTCTGTACTTTCTAGTTAGTGGAATACCATTGTGCCTAACTATTGAGTTATCTATTGCTAATGCATGAGCATGTGTGGCTACAGTCTTGGAAGTCATTATGGGATTTTGCATGGATCCAGGATGACTCATTTGAATTGTGGGAGTGCAAATCAATATAAGTTGAAGTGAGTAGAGTTATGTGGCTGAGGTTTGTTGAAATTAGGTCTTGCAGCTTAGGTAATCATTGTCTCATAATCTTGGCAAAAGTGGGTCTATTGTTAGCTGGCTGTGGGTAGAGTTAACCTGGTTATGAGCATGTGGTAGGTGACAGATTAAACTCGATACTTCTCAAAAGAAGTATCAATACATTGTAATAGTTGTCAGAAAAGATGAAGAGGTTGCTACACTGACTCTGAGTTCCTAAAGCAAGCAGGCTGTCAACAGAAAGGGACAAAGTAAACTGCAAGCTCATGCTAACAGAGATCAATTCATGGCAATATATTAATGAGAACTGGTGCACAATCATAAAGCATAAATATAAGGAGCCATCAACAATCATAAGAGTCAGTTTTAACCTGAGGAGCCTAAGAAAAACAGTAAGAAATGTAGAATTCCTTGCCACAACCCAAAATTCCAAGACAAGATTACAAAAGTAACCACTGTGGTGTTATAAGTAAAATACAACTCACTCTATGTTGTTATGCTTTGTAGAGCAGGTCCATACCCAAGTGAAACAAGGTAAAAA
This sequence comes from Protopterus annectens, assembly GCF_019279795.1. NCBI lineage: Eukaryota > Metazoa > Chordata > Ceratodontiformes > Protopteridae > Protopterus > Protopterus annectens. The sequence goes on along the minus strand of NC_056731.1, from coordinate 1,482,970,717 downwards.
TGAAGACAAAAATCCCTTAATCACAGCATAACTCTAACAAGTTTAGTAAAGCATAGGTCAGCACTATAAAGTACTGGCTCATGCAGCTAAGTTTGTTATATACTAGGCAAACATCTAAAAGGGTTAAAATGCTAATCAGCAACAATGGACTATTATAACCCAGTTAAAACAGCCAGGGGCAGAACCATTCCTCCTCATACCATAAACATCAGCCACATTCTCAGGCCCCAAATTGCAATAGTCAACTCCAAGTCACTCCTGTCTGATCCAAACCAAATGAAATTAGGACACATAACAACAACATCCAATATGTGCTTCACGTTCAAACCCAGGTAAAGCAAGGATGATATACAAACAAAATTTAGTTAATGCAGGCTCCAACTAGCTCAGTACACTACAAGTGAGCATTATAAAGCATTGCCATTTCCTTATATACCAGATAAACACACACCTAAGGGGGGATTATCTGCATGAAGGAAACAACAGGGAAAAATTTAATAAGAGAGAGAGAACAAGCAACAACCGATTTAGTAATGCATGGGCAGAACTGGTGGCCATCCTACCGGGGCAGCAATTACAATCCCCATGCCTAAAATTAGCAGCAGTTAACCGCAAGTTACTAATCTGCTGTCTGGTCCAAATGCAGATGAAATGAAGGCAGGCAGCAACAAAGTCCTATTAACACCATAGGTCCAAACCTAGCTTAATCAAGGGCATTATTAAGTACATTTTTGATGCATGTGTTAAAGACTCTTACCCCATAAGTACAACTATAAATGTATACTTTTCTCTTCTGTATCACCATACTCTACTCTGCTGTTTTGTTTGGGTGAGAGTAATGACTGTTTTGCACTCCTTATGCATGACTTTGGAGTAATGGTAATTTTAATGTGATGGAAATTAAAGGAGCTGGTACTTGAGCAGATCTCACTGGTGAGACATTTTCATCACCACAGTGGTGGAGGGCAAGATGAAGTGTGGTTTTGTAGCTATGCTTGTGGCCACCAAACTGTGCAACAGGATGCATATTACCATGCAATTAGAAATGGAGGTGCTGCTTGACTATGGTAAACTAAGTGACACATTGCCACTTCTTGGTGGTGAGGTGCTGGGCTACTCTCTTCCCCATGGCTCATCCACAATTGAGCCCAATAAACCCCTGAACCTATGACATAATGTAGTCATGGAGTATGCAATAGTTAAAATGTATTGTCATAATTCCAATAGCAAATGTAAATGACAAACTATCAGTGATGGGAAGTAATCTCCTTGCATATCAAACACCTACTTTAAGAGTGTATGGTGCAACAATGTATTATTTTTGCAGTTATTTCTTTTCTGGTAAGAACAACCTCTTAAAGATTTTCTTGAAAAGGAAAATTCCTGACATGACACCATGAAGGATGAACCCACAGAGGAGTGTGACCAAGAAGGCTAACTGAGAGTAGCAACTGATAAAAGCTCTATGACTGAAAAGTTTTCTCTGAATGAAATAGAATCAAATAATTAAAATTTGGAGATACTTCTAAGCTAATGTTATTCACTAATAGTCAGATAAAAGATGTATAGCTTCAAATTCTTCAAAATCCGTAATTTTCCTATCAGAGTTTAAATTATTTGGTTAAAAGAGTAGAGACTTCAACATGAGCCACTCAAGAAATGGCACTCAGGAGTTTTGTACTGAAAAAAAAAATCCAGTCAATAATATCTAGTATACAGAATGTATTACTTAAAATGGACAAGCTAAATACCAAAATAGAAAGTATCACAGAAGAGTCCAGAAAGAAGCTGGAACATTTAGAAATTCTTAGGAAAGAACAAAGTGCACAGATCAGCAATATGGAAGAAGCTTTAAATGATCATAAAGAGAGAATAACTGAAGTTTTACTGGAAAGGCTGACCCAGACTTTGCTACAGCTTCCTATGAGGAAAAGGTTAGTTTGATTTTTATTTCTTGTATTTTGTATTACTTTATTGCCTTTTTTCTATTTTGTATACTGCGATTTGTTTTCTTTACACTGTGTTTTACTTGTATTCTACCTTTAACTGCACTTTAAAACTTGAAAAGAGACCACAGTTCTGTCTCGGGGTCAGAGAAAAATTAGACCAGGTCAATTAAGTATTCACACATAAGTTAGAACAGGTCAGTTAAGGTTAATCATCTGTGAATTGAGGGTGGAGCTAGGAATTAAACCTTCTATTTAAGGGGTAAAAAGTATTTCAGAGCTTTACTGGAAAGGGTCACCCAGACTCTGCTACAGCTTGCCATGAGGAAAAGGTTAGTTTGCTTTTTATTTCTTGTATTTTGTATTACTTTATTGATTTTTTCTGTTTTGTATGCTGTGATTTGTTTTCTCTACACTGTAATTTACTTATATTCTGCTTTTAACTGCATATTAAAACTTGAAAATAGACTACAGCTCAGTCTCGTGTGAGTCAGACAGAATTTTTTTTCCTCCCTTGCACCCTGTCACTGTTGTGTTCTTAAATACATTGTCTTTCTAGCTGCCTGACCCTTATGTTAATTTGGCCATATATATCTTTCCCTCTCTCCTTTCACTGGCTGGTGTGAGTAAGCACAGAATTATCATTTTGTGAAATCACTCCTCTTCAGCTATTTAAACTTATTGGCTATCCTACTGTATTCCATAGTACCAGAATGCAAAAGTGCCCACCCCTTTCAATCTATCTTGCTCTTTTAAAAATAGTAGCTCTCCACTAATACTTATCTTTTTAAACAGCTAAAACTTATGTTTCCCACTTTATTTATAAGAATGTATTTCTATATTGCACAACTTATAAACAAAGGGATTGTAGGGATGTCATTATTCCCCCTTTACTCAGCCCTCATTAGAGCAATCATTGGGCATATTGACCTCCTTTGGTACAGATCTGTCCAGACACATGTAACAACTGGAATGCCCACAAATAATGTTACTAAAAGGATGCAAACAGATAAATCTTAAAATAATTGAATCAAAGTACTGTTACTATACTCTGTATCCTACAGACTGTTGAGAGGTGATCTGTGCTTGGCATAAAAGGCATCCTCTGACTCAATACTGATGTATTTGCTGCATATCAGCAAGTCAAACTGCATCAGAAGTACTCAATCTGGGGATCTAAATCTATTCTGCAGCATCAACAGAGCAGTTTGGAGGCTAGGTATATCTAGCAGAGAATACTGCTATTCTGGAACAGAGTCCTCATCCACATAAAACAAAGCACATCCCTGTCCATATTCAAAAACAACTTGGATCCATGGATGGGAAACAGAAAATTTACTCCAAGACTTCCCCTTGTGGAACCAGTGGATAGATGCGGCTCCAAAATGCTTTATCCCATGCACGTGTTCCCTCAAATTATCTCTTTTATGATCCCATTTACTAGGGGTAATATATAATTATGGACCATGGATGGGTAAGGCCAGTTTAACACTAAGTGGGATAGGTCAATTCAAGCACCTAAAGGGAAAGTGACTATGCATAAAATGGCCCACAAGGGCAACTAGCCTAGTATTTACCTATGAACCTATGTGTTATGAGGCCAAACTGGGTATGGAAATAAGGTATGTATAAGGAAGCAGGTAGTGAATGCTGAAGCCCGGGAAGTCATCAAAAGAAAAAAAGGAATGCAAAGAAAAATGTGAATGAAAGAAAAGACCAAGTAAGCTGAGAATGAATACTGGTTTGCCAACAAAAAGGCTAAGAAAGTAGCTGCAATAGTAACGAGCACAGCATCATATGCATTCTACCTACTTCTGGAAAGTGACTCAGCAGATAAAGCAAAGAAACTATCAGGTTGCAAGAGAAGAAAGAAAGAAAGAAAGAAAGAAAGAAAGAAAGAAAGAAAGAAAGAAAGACAGTTATCAGACACGCTTCATAAGCAATACCAGCAACAACCAGCTCAGCAGTCTACAGAACATCAAAGACAAATGGAAGGAATTCATCCAGCAGCTTGTGAATGAAGAAAACATAAGCTGTACTGCCCCAAACACAGCCTGCAATGAAAGAAGAAGAGGAGCCCATTCTAGATGAAGTGAAATTAGAACTAAGGAAAATGGCATCAGGCTAAGCAGCAGGATTAGATGATGTCACGGTAGATATGTTCAAAATGTTCAGTGAGTTATTGAAAAAATGGATTCAGAAGTTACTTATAGCAGTATGAACAGAAAGACCTATACCAAGTGACAGGAGAATAAGCACTCTTGTGCCAGTGCACAAGAACAAGGGGATATTTACAACTGTGGGCAATACAGAGATATAAAATTCATATCACACTGCATGAAATTTCTATAGAGGGTAATTACAAAATGAATACTCAGTGTAGTAGAAAGTAAGATGAGAGCAGTTTTGCTTCATATCAGCATGCAACACAACTGCCCAGTGTTTGCAGTGAGACAGATAGTTAAGAAGACGCTAGAGATGAAGAAAGAGTCCAGCAGGGTGTTCCTAGACTTGAAGAAAGCATATGACAAGGTCCCAAGAAAGCTGATTTAGGCAGTCCTGTGATGGTTTTAAGCCCCAGAAACATTGGTAGAAATAGCGGTGACTATGTACAAGGAACCAAAGACACAAATACAAACAATGTCCAGACTCAAAGAGGAGTTCCACTTGTGAGTAGAAGTGCACCTGGGACAGAGGTTCAGCTCTGAGCTGACTACTGTTCACACTGCTACATTAGCAAACAGGTTGAAGGGAACAGATCAACAAAGCTGTGTTATGCAGACAATGTGGCATGCCAGGCAGACTCTTAAAAAGAACTTTAGCAAATGATAGGGGAATGAAATGCAAACCTGAAGCACATGGTATGAAACTGAATACAGATAAGACAATTATAATGGTAGCAAATGGGAAATCAAAAGAATCAAAAATTGAGATAGAAAGGACAAAAGTGGAACAGGTTAAAAGCTTTAAGCATGTGGATGGGATAGTAGAAGAAAGGGTAGTCTGAATGAAGAGATCAAAGCTAGAATTGCAGGGACTTCAGCCAATTAGCAGAGAGTGTCAGGGGTATAGTGACTGAGAAGAATGCCAAAGAAGCTGAAAAGTAAGGCTATGAAACAGTGGTGTGAACAGTACAATTGAGTGGTAAAGAAACATGGGCAGTGAAGGCAGAACAGTTGAGAAATCTAGAGGTGATGGAGATGAAGTGCCAGAGATGGATGGTAGGATGGGTACTGTGGGACAGATTAAGAAATGAGGACATAAGAGCAGAAGTCCAAGTAACTCTAATCGTAGAGAAAGTCAGTTGGAATGGAGAGTGGATTGAATATAAAGAGATGATGACACGATGTGACACACTGACTCCATGTAGAACATTGGAAAGGGGAGCTGATGATGATGATGATGATGATGAAAAGCAAATTAGCCTATGTTTTCTTCTCTGTATCATTTAAGAAATGAAAAGTATACAAGATCAACAAAGAGTAGTGCTTAAACTCACTAATGTAAATCCAGGCCTACCATTTTCCACTTCTTTATATTGACTCAGTCCTCTTAGTTTTCATTAACTACTCATAGGTTTCATTAACTGAATTTTGCATGGACATGCCTAACCAATTTTTGAAATATTTTATGCTAGGAATTTTAAAAAACCCATGTGGAGTGCTAGACATCATTTCTGACATTTCTAAAAAGTTAACAAAAGCTTTGTGGTTGCCTTTAGCTTGGGTAGCTGTTTTTACCTCATATTTAACTTTGGCTGATTTGATCAGAGATTGCAGTTCTCTACTACATTTAGCAAGAGCATTTTGGCATGTTGGGAGTTAACATTCATTTTTACATACAATTAACATTTTTTATCCTGTTGTATAGCCTGTTTATATTTGGGTCTCAACCAAGAGGTTTATTTTTAAATTTGACATTGTATTTACTTTGGAGTGGACAGATTCCACCATGTAGCTATGTACATGAACATAGAGTTTGACAGAAAAGGATTCAACATACACAATGAGGTCATAAGGTTGGGAGGGGATATTGAATTTAGCCAGGTCAATAGGCAGTCTAAGTAGATTAACTTTTTATTATTTTAAGTACATTGTTTTATTTTTACCAGGTTTGTCTGACTGGTTTTAGTCAAAAAAAACTTTTCAACAGAGGCACAGGGAGAAAAGCTCCAAGTTATTAACATTTTTTAAACAGCCATTCAGTGATATACATGAACATATTACATTCATATGTAATAAAGGTAAATTATTACAGAATAAGAGATACTTGCACATTAATAGATGCTGAACACTGAGCATTTGAAGAGGTGTATTAGCGAGTTTGTTAAATAGATAATAGATTATGTGATTATAGCTTAGGAATCCAAAGAAATGGAGGTGACAGAAGGAACAAACTAGGGAAGAAAATGTTGATATTCTAATTAAGAGGTGGTGAATAAAGCAGGTTCATTGATAATTATATATATATATATATATATATATATATATATATATATATATATGGGTCTACTTTTTTTGACCTAACTTTCATTTGCCTGACACTCATTTGCCTGAGGCCAAATGACTGAAATTTCATTTGCCTGACACTTCATTTGCCTGACAAGTATTATTAGCAAGAAAATGGAATATGCCCCCTTCCCCACTGCAGTGCGACCCTGGAGTTAGAATATATAGTTGGGGGGGTGTGGGGGGCATACTTTTCTGTTACTAAGCAATAATACATCAAAAGTTAACAATATCATATGAAATGAAGTGGGGGGCTTTGCCCCCCCACACCCCCGTTGTGGATGGCTGTGCCCCCCACCCCTCTAACTATATATTCTAACTCCAGGGTCGCACTGCAGTGGGGAAGGGGGCATATTCCATTTTCTTGCTAATAATACTTGTCAGTCAAATGAAGTGTCAGGCAAATGAAGTGTCAGGCAAATGAAATTTCAGTCAAATGGGGTCAGGCAAATGAGTGTCAGGCAAATGAAAGTTAGGTCAAAAGAAGTAGACCCATATATATATATATATAGGGGGTCTACTGTATATATTCACAAACTCACTTCTTCAAATATAAGCAGTAGACCCACGGTTACGGGAAAGTGCACTTAAGCAAAAGTGCACTTCTGGGAACATCTGTTCAATAAACCGATAAAAAAACAGTAAAACATTGTTGTTACAGGGGGGCAAGCCCCCCTGCACACCTCCCCTACTTAAATATACCAACTCTGAGATTGCACTACAGTGGGGAAACATGTAAATCCCCTTTCCCCACTGTAGTGTGCTTCGACATTTGTGTTCCTTAACAGTTCATTGAACCATTCTTCACAGAAGTGCACTTTCGCTTAAGTGCACTTTCGTGAAACTGAGAATCCACTGTTTTCGTTTTCGAACAAGTGGATTTCTGGTCTAAGTAGACTCATATATATCTATATATATATATATATATCATAAAGATTATATCAGAAGTATAGAGGTGGGGAGTGAGCAGTGTCACACAGCTATGTGTATGGCTGGGAGATGCTAGTAAAACTATTCAGGTATTAGTAAACACTGGTTGTGAGGCATAGGATTCTCAAACAAGAGAAATAGTTTGATGATATGGCAGGCAAGCTGAAGAGAGCAGTGACATTTATCTTGGAGATATACAGGAGCAGATCCATTGATTTGATAGATGAAGTTTTAGCTGTGTTCTGAATGACTTTGCATTCAGAATAGATTTAAGTGGCAGTGAAATGTGGTTCCATAGTTTTGTTACATTACTTGAATATAGAAAGAGACACCTGCAGTACTAGATGATTTGGATAGAGTGATTAGTGCTTTTTCTCTATAGCGTAACATTCTATTGGGGAAATAGTGTATTATGTTGTTAAAGCTGAGCAATTTTCTAGTTTATAGAAAAGTCTCTGCATTGCAGTCAGCTGAGAGAGAGAGCAAGGTGATGCAGTAGTTCTACCCAGTTTAATTCTCTGAGAGCTAGGCAGTGGTGTGTTCTGTTGCTATAGTTTACTGCAAATTTGGTTATTTTATTATAATATTGCTCAAGTATGGACAGCTGTGAGAGCTGAAGGGTAGTGAAGACTGGGACAACATAGAAGAGAGATGGCAGTAAGAAATTAGAGGCTTTATGATTTTTACCCTGTATAATTTACCTAGCTTTGACTTTTTTTTTAACCACGTGTGTGATACATGGTGGTCAAATTTCAACTAGTCATCTATGATTACACCCAGTCATTTTTTTTGTGGTTTACTTGTTCTATCACAGTGTTGTTGGCAGAGATGATAATGAATACTGTTGTTTTGGTAGAGATGTGTTTTGTGGAAAACAGAAGTGATTTCATTTTTTTGGAGGGAGTTTAGTAGTAGTTCTGAATTATTTAACAATGTTTGAACTGATAAGAAGAATTATTGGGTAAGGTTTTTGAGTTCAGGGAGAGATTTCGCAGAGCAAATTAGGGTTAAGTCATCAGTGTATTGAACTAGGGTAGTTTTTTGTGGCATTGTATAGGTCACTGATGAATACTTTGAAAATTATGAGTTCTAGCATAGATCCACCCCAAAACAAAACACGTGCAACACATAGCTGACAAAGCCAGTGTGCCGAACAGTCAAAGCCCTTAAGGCTAAACAACACACCTGATACACTTGTAATAGGTGACTCTATCGTCAGGCAGACTGACGTCCCACTCACCAGGCTGAACAAGGAGAAGGTCACTGTGAGCTGCCTGTCGGGCACTATGATCCGTCACATAACACAAGCACTCAGGTCACTCCAAGGCAAGTACAAATATGACTCAGTCATTGTCCATGCTGATGTGAATGACCTGAGACATACCTCCCTGGACTACATGAAAAGAGACATAGAGGAGCTCTCTGAGCATGTAGCCCAGGCCGGCATGACCCTGACCTTGAGTAGCATCTTACCCTCACCAAGAATGATGCCACAATATGAAGACAAGATGATCAATTTCAACAATTGGCTTAAGTATTGATGTCATTCAAAGGGGATCCAATGCCTGTCAGCCTGGGATGACATGCTCAACAAGCCACGATGCTTCACTAGGGACAGCTTGCACCTGTCACCCCTGGGCTTTCGGATATTGGCAAAGGCTCTTGCTACCCCCATAGTGCCTTTTTTAGGCAAGGCTCAAAAGACAAACCCACCTCCATAGGTATCACAAGGGATAAGAAACTAAGAGTAATGCTACTCAACGCCAGAAGTCTAAACCTCAAGATGCACGCACTCAAAACTCTTCTTAGCATGGAGAACATCGATATCTGTGCAGTAACAGAAACCTGGTTCAAGGCTCCCGAGAGCACCCCAGCCCTACCAGGTTGTACCTCATACCATGCTTTTCGGCCCCAAAACTTGGACCGAACCACAAAAGGAGGGAGAGTATCAATATTTGTCAAAGATACCCACACCTCCAGGTTGGTGGGACAGCACAAAGCATCAGAGACTATCCATGTGCAACTAACAGTGGGTAAAACTGCCTTCCAGTTTATAACCTGCTACAGACCACCATCCCAAACCCAGGAACCCCACTCGGCCTTCCTGAGAACACTGGAAAATATGAAGGTCTCTCCAAACACCATTATATTGTGCCACTTCAACTACCCAAACATAGACTCGGAGCATTACTCTAGCTCCAACACCCTAGCCCAAAGGTTCCTAGAATTTATAAACTCAAATGCTATGGAACAACTTGTTACCACTCCCACAAGAGGGGAAAACATACTGGACCTGATCATAACCAACATGGGGACTCTATGCTCTAGACCAGAAGTGTATCCCTCACTAGTAAGATCAGACCATAAACTAATCTCACTGGATATTCACATCTCGACCCCACCCCCTGCCCAGAAAACCACAGTGAAAAACTTCTCTAAAGCAAAATTCACACTCCTCAAAACCGAGGTGGAATCCTTCAAAGCCCCCGGGCCTGTGGAAAATATGGCCCAGACCGCAGAATCCTTCATAAACGCATTCTATGAACACCTTCAGGAATGCATGGATCATGCAATCCCAAATAAAACCAAGACCCAATCCTCCAAAGGCAGACGTCCTGTCTGTTGGACCCCAGCCATAAACAAACTATACAATAGAAGGAGGAAGCTACTACATGATAGAGCAAAATCCCAAAAAGGGAAGGCATCTCTGATCAGTATTAGCAAAAAACTATGGGCACTCATAAACTCATCTAAGGCCAGCTTCGAGAGAAAAATTGCACAGGACACTAAGGATAATCACAAGGCTTTCTTTAGTTATGTTAGGAACCTGGGTGGGAATTCCCAGATATGCTCAGAATTAGTCCAAAATGACAAAAAATACACTGAACCCACAGACATTGCCAACATCCTAGCTGACAGGTTCAGCGCAAACTTCTCCCCCCCCACCAAAAGGGCAAATATCTATCCCAGCAGAGTGCTGCCCCCCTGACATCTCAGATGTTCAGGTAAGAGCCGCCCTCTCCAAAGCAAAAAACACAGCATCAATGGGACCAGACGGTGTCCCGGGCTGCGTCCTACATGAATTCCAAGAAGAGCTAAACCCAAACATAAAACTACTGTTCAATCTCAGCCTTACTACAGGATATGTACCCAAAGAGTGGCGTACAGCAACAGGGGTCCCTCTCCACAAAGGTGGTGCCTCAATGGAACCTGGAAATGATTGCCCCATAAGCCTGACTAGCTTGGTCTGCAAAGCTATGGAAAGGATCATCATGGACCTCATAAATAAAAATATTGGGGGCCTACAGAAACTGGATCCTACCCAGTTCGGCTTTCTTAAGGACAGATCCTGCCTCTTAAATCTGGTTGATTTCTTTGAAACAGTCACCAAGGCCATTGACGAGGGGAAGGTGGTCCACACAGCCTACCTGGACCTTGCAAAAGCCTTCGATACAATACCCAACTCAGGCATTATAGATAAGCTCACCAGCTTAAATATAAACCCCTATGTCACTAGATGGGTTGCAAACTGGCTCAAGGACAGAACCCACATGGTTAGAATTGCTGGAGCCATGTCAGACTCCAAACCAGTTACAAGTGGCATCCCACAAGGCTCAGTCCTGGGACCTCTCTTGTTTGGTATATATTTCTCGGAGGTACAGGCCAACACAGAAGGACTGTGGCTGACCAAGTTCGCAGATAACTGCAAACTGGGCACCATAATCGACTCTCCAGCCAACACAAGCATCCTCCAAAAGGGCCTCATAGAAACAGACAACTGGTGCCGGAGCCATGGCCTCAAGCTAAACACCAAAAGGTGTATAGTCATCCTTTTTGGCAAAAACAAAGTGCCCACAAATTACCACATAGGTGGTAATCCATTAAGTACAGAAGAAGTAATTAGAGATCTGAGGACCCAAGTTGATAGCAATCTCTCATTTGACAACCACGTGGCCAAAGTGGTTAGAAAAACATTTTATATAGCCCACCTAATCATGAAGGGATTCACATCTAGATCAGGGGAGGTCATTGTGCTTCTTTACTCATCCCTCATCAGGCCCATAATTGAGTACAATGCCCCTTTTGGGATGTACCTTACCAGACACCTGCAGCAACTGGAAAGACCCCAAAAGTACCTCACCAAGAGGATCAAAGGGCTCAAACAGATGCCATATGCTGCCCGGTTAAAGAAACTCCAGCTCTACTCAGTGGCATACCGCCTGCTCAGAGGCGATCTGTGCCTGACGTATAAAGCCATGTCCAACCCGGAATTAATGGACATGCTGCACCTCAGAAAATCCAAATCCCATCGAGCTACATGCTAGAGAGACTTGAACCTCAGCACTGAAATAAATAGGACATGCTGGAGGGACAGATTCATAACCCAGAGGCTGCCTTCACTCTGGAATAAAATCCCAGTCCAGGTTAGGCAGAGTCCCTCATTGACTCTCTTCAAGAGGAATCTTGATGAGTGGATGGGAGATCATAAGTTTACCCCAGGTATCACTTCTGTGTCACTGTTAGACAAAGGCACAGTATACTAACCTCGAAAAAGGGCATAGCAAAATTAATTTAAAATGGGTGGTGAAAGCCAAACACACTCTGGCTAGGCTTATAAATGCCCTAGGGCAGATAGCCTAGTATGAACCTATGAACCTATGCCAATAGCTACAGGCAAGAAGGTGAAAAAATAATTTTCCACTTCACTGCTCATACTCTGTCTGACAGGGTGCTGTGGAACCCTTACAGTGAAGAGTTTGTGAGCTCTAAGGATGAGTATTTATGTAAGTGTCTCTTTTGGGAGACTAGCAAATGTGTTTGGTAAGTCTAGAAAGACTGTGGTGACTAGGTGTCTAGCATTTCTATAGGTGTTTATGTGTTAACAAAAGTCAACAAAGCAGTAGTTGAGCTAGGATGGGATGGAAACTGTGTGGGTTGTAAGACAGCAGCTGGTTATCTATTAGATAGTTTAGAAGCTCTAGATGAATACATTGTTCTAATACTTTTGATAGGGGTGATAAGATGGCAATTGGCCTATAGTTTGAAAAATCTGTATTAATTCCATCCTTGTGTAGTAGAACATTGAATGATTGTTTCCGGAACAAGGGGACTGCATTTTCAGATATGGATTAATTAATCATAATTGAAACTGGATATGCAATGGCCTCAGCTGCTGTTTTAAGATATTTGCTAGGTAGATTGTCCGGGGCAGTTATAGTAGGCTTTACTTTTTTGAGTTATTTTTTGATATTATCTGTGAGAACTGGTTGGAAGAAGAAGCATTGAAGGAGGTTATTTAAGTGAGTAGGGACATCAAGAGCTTGATTAGTCACTTGAAAGGTTGATAACTGTACAACCTGTATAAAATGGTTATTAGGTTCATAGGTTCATAGGTTCATACTAGGCTATCTGACCTGAGGCAATTATAAGCCTAGCCCGATTCTGTATGGCTTACACCACCCCTTGATTTGAGTATACTGTGCCCTTTTTAAGGTTTACTTTACTGTGCCTGTCTAATAGTGACACGGGAGTAATCCCTGGGACAAACCTACGATCCCCCATCCACCTATTGAGATTCTTCTTGAAGAGATTCAGTGAGGTGCTCTGCCTCACATGAACTGGAATTCTATTCCAGAGCAAAGGGAGCCTCTGGGTTATGAACCTGTCCCTCCAGCAAGTTCTATTTATTTCTGTGCTGAGGTTCAAGTCCCTCAGTCGTGTGGCTCTAAGGGATTTAGATTTACTGAGGTGGAGCATGTCCATTAATTCTGGATTTGACATAGCTTTGTATGTCAGGCATAGATCGCCTCGAAGTAGGCGGTATGCAACTGAGTAGAGCTGGAGTTTTTTTAACCGAGCAGCATATGGCATCTGTTTGAGACCCTTGATCCTCTTGGTGAGATACTTTTGGGGTCTTTCTAATTGCTGCAGTTGTTGGGTAAGGTACATCCCAAAAGGGGCATTGTATTCTATGATGGGCCTGATGAGGGATGAATAAAGGGGCACGATTACCTCTCTTGATCTAGATGTGAAACCCTTTGTGATGAAGTGGGCTATGTAGAAGGTCTTTCTAACCACTTTGGCAATGTGGTTTTCAAGGGAGAGATTGCTATCAACTTGGGTCCCCAGGTCCCTAATAACTTTCTCTGTACTTAATGGGTTTCCGCCTATGTGGTAATTTGTGGGCACATTGTTTTTGCCAAAGGGTATGACTATACATTTTTTGGCATTTAGCTTTAAACCATGGCGCTGGCATTCTAATTGAATTGTTTGGCTATGGTATCATTTTGTTTCTGCGTGTTTGGTATTGGCTGTGTAGCTTGTTCTGGATTTAACAGTTTATAGATGGAGGCCCTGAACAGTTTTGGATTATTAGTATGTATGTTTTGATTGGCTGATTAATAGAGTTTCTTATCTTTGGAGAGTTGTTTTGTTAGGCTTTATATTTTTCTGTTATTGAATTAGTCCCCAAAGATCTTAGGGGTGGGGATTACAAGAATTCTATACTTAAAGGGAGACTTTTTGGCAGATTAGAATGCAGGCTGGGAAACACCCAGGTATAAGTGAAAACATTTGCATCAAATGTTTTCTTGAATAATATTTGATGTGATATATTTTAATATATATAAGATGCACTGTGTTAGTCAACATATACTGGCTCACTTTAAGAACCAAATGAGTTAGTAATTAATATTATCCTTAGTTTAAAATCTTTGGCTGGTGAATTATTTTTAATTTAAACAATAAATGTGGATGGAAGTTTTGTAGTTCATTCTGATGAAGTCTTTGGATGAAAGCACTTAATCTATTAAATACTTTATTTGGTGAACTTACTTGCCCGGTTTCCTGCTGCTTTCCTATGGATGCTTTTAGTGTATGGTTTCACTTTTTACATTCTCGGAGGGTTTTTTTTGTTAGCCTTCTTAGTTGTCTGTGCGCTAGTAATTTGGGAGTTGTTGTATTTTTGGCCAAGACCTTCCATGCTTTGTCTCTTTTGTTTCATGAGTTGTTTAGTTGCTAAGGGTAGCCATGGGGTAGTGTTGTCTTTGACTCTTTTTGTTCTGAGGCAGGGCAAGAGTGTTTAAAACACCCAGAAAGATTGTACTGAACTCAGAGACAGCATTACCTATTGGGACAATCTTTAGTGACTCCCAATTAAGGAGTTGATTGTATTAATAAAAGAGGTGTCCTTATGAAAATTGGTAAGTTTTCTTACCAAGTTGTAATGATGTGTTTTGAGGCATAACTTCTGAACACTGAGTTTTTGGAATGTGCTTCTGGCTTCAGTCTTGCAGTGAATGTAACTGATTTATGGTCAGATTTGACTAGGGAAGGAGCTTCAATTGGTGTAGAACAGTGCAGTCCTATATTGGTAAAGACCAAGTCCAGGAATTTGTTACCCCCTAGTTAGGGTGTGGACTAACTAGTCCAAAGAGATTGTTTTAATGAAGTCTAGAAGTCCTACAATTTTTAGAGAGGTAGAAGAAGTCCTATAAGATAATGGTGTTTGCCTTGATGCATGGGTCTCCATTTTCATGAGATAGGAGTTATGGGGCAGAGAAGATATAGAGGGGGTCCTATAGTTGGCTATGACCTGATACTGAGTTTTATTAACAATATGCTGAAGATGGAGGAGAACATGGAGGAGCTCCATGTTACTGTCCTGTCTAATGTGTCTGGAAGGGGCTCAGTGTTTAATGCTTATAGAAACGCTTCCATCTTTAAAGTTCTAAATAGTGCAGGGGACTTTAATGCATCTGCAATGGAGTGCTCTTTACTTGAACAAGGTTTCTTTGACAATGCATATAGCAATGCATTCCATGGTAAGGATTGCCTGTAGGGAGAGTAGTTTTCTGTTAAAGCTCCTTGCATTGAGCAGAAAAACCTTTATGTTATCCAGCTTCTGATTTCTTATGTTGGGTAGTTTTCAAGGCTGACATTGCCTAAAAAAGGTACTATGGGGATGGACAAGATTTTGGCCAATATATAGAAACCTTGGAGAGAGAGGGGCAGCTCATTTATAGGGAAAGTCGTTTGCATTATCAACCATCTCTTACCAGGCTGATACATATTGGACCCCTCCCCCCTTAGAATGACACCGGAAGCTAAGCCAGTTGTTGAAATCTGTAATATTTTGTTTATTTTGTAACATCATTCTTAGTGATGGGAAAATGTTGCTCAAGGTTAAGTTCATGCATGCCTTTGATACATATTCTGGAAGCTCCATCATGTCTCTGTTCATATAGCCCCGGGAGGTAAATTGCAAGTTATTTACTCCCACAAGTACAATGACTGTATCATATGTGTATTTGTGGTGCAAAGACTTGATTGCATAAGTGATGCTTCAAGTCCAGGTTCCTGACAGGCCTCTGACCATATCCCTTCCTTGCACAGCCTCGTGATTAATGCATCAGTGGTCTTCCATTTCTGGCATATAAATGAGTATAGGGACTACATAGACAATAACTGGAAGGAGGAAAGTTGAACCAATATGTCTTCTATCATTGTCTGTTAGGCAGCATTTTATCTGGTAGAGGATGACAATTTTTGATTTTTTTTATTATGACTTTTACATGGTAGTGTAAATTTCAAGTTGTCATTAATTATTACAAAGAGTAGATGAGTGTGGTTTACTGATTTGATTTGTGTGTTGTTTGTAGAATTAGAGTGAAGAGGTATTTCTGGGAAGAGAGTTGTTTTGGGATAAATAAGATGGGGGGTTTAAAAGAGGCTGGGAATTGGATGGCTATGATTTAATGAAGTAAGGGAATCTTAGAGGTAAGTAATATACTAACTGCCTTTATTGACTATTTTTATCCTACTCAATTTATTTTAATGAAAATCAAACCTTGTACCTTTTGTGTGCGAGCTAAATATTTTAACCATTTTGCCAACCTCCACTGCCATCTTTAAGGAGTGGAATTACCTGTAATAGATATCTTAGGTTTATAGTATTCAGAGGCAAATAATAGACTATAAACACCTTAAACAATAAGTAGAGGCCAGAATCAAACTATACCTTTATGGGAGGTAAAGACTAACCATTATGCCAACCCAACCTTCCTTCAGTTAGCTTTTGCGGTGTATCCATTTTGTAACAGCACAGATCAGGGTGGAGTCATCCTCACTTTGAATTATTTTTGCACGCTTGATTGAAGTCACTTATGAATTCTTTGAATAAGCGACAGCTTAAAATAAATAATTCAACTACAATGGGAAGTTATTATTTTTGTCATTTAACAGCCTAACATCTGCAAGACTGGCAGCTGGCAAACAAAGTGAATGTGGGGATATCTAGACCTAGACAGGATGATTTTTGCAGTAGTTTTATGTGAAAAACAGTGTCAAAAGCATTTGACGGGTCAAGGATGGCAGTGGAGACTAGGTTTTCCTCATTTCTGTCCTGATTAATAGTAGATGTGAAGTTAAGGAGGGCCATACTACTGCCATGATTAGGGAGAAAGCCATGGTGTATTAGAAATAGCAGATTATTGTGCATAATAAAGGTGAGTGGTTATGCATTGATATGTTTCTCTAGTATTTTTGATAGTGCAGTTATAATGGCAATTAGTCTGTAGTTGGTAAGAGCCCTTGTGTAAGGGTAAAGTGTACGTTTTTTTTTTTCCATTGGTTGGAAATGTTGCTTTCTTAAATGGATCAGTTAATTAATATGTAAACTGGGTAGGCCAGGGCAACTGCTTTCTCTGGGTAGGTTATCTGGGGTAGCAGTAGTAGGTTTCATTTTTAGCAGTATTTATTTCTGGTGGAGATAGAGATGGGTTCTGGGGAGAACATTTTATGGTGGAATGTTGGTTCTGATGAAAGTTGTGTGGTAGTGGAAGTTGAGAGATTAAGAAGAGAAGTTACAGGGCTGATAAACTGTGTGTTAAATTGGGAGGCCAAGCCATTTAATTCAGTTAATTGAAGACTAGCAGAGGAGCTAGGTTGGGTGATTTGGCCACAACATAATTAATGGTGGACTGAAGACCAAAACAGTTTGTGGTTCTTTTGATTTAAAGTTAGGAGTTTGTGTAGTACATGTTTTTGCCATATCTATTCCTTTGCAATGTGCTATTTCTGGTGTAGTATGATTTTTATGACAAATTTAATCATTGCTTTGTGCTATTTCTGAGATATTTATATTTTTGTAGTTTAATGTCTTTCTTTTTTTTCCAGATTTCCCGTGCTTTGTCTCTCTCTGGTTTATAAGTTGGTTGGTTCGTATGGAGAGTCAGAGTGCTTGATTTGCTTTGATTCTTTTGTTTTGTGTAGGGACATGTACTTTTAGAACACTGAGAAAAGTGGTGTTGAATAGAAAGATGGTGTTTCATGTTTGAAGGGTTAGTAGTTGGGTCTATTTTATAAATTTTAAGTTTAAGGTGATGGCTTGCAAGCGTAGTTGTATATAGATGTTGTGTTGGTCCCTTATAGTGAAGGTAGGGAGGTGAATGCTGAACTAGAACTTCAAAGAAAGATACTATAAATTGTTATACTTCAAACTTCTGTTTTCAGATTTGAAAAGACAGCAATGATGCCAATATTAGTAAAAAAATGAAAGAGCTCGGTGATAAAAACAGAATTCTGTCTTTAGATTTTTTTCTTTCTTCCCCTTTTATTTTCTTTTTCAACTGGATTCCAAAAAAATGAGGTAGTGCTGCACAGGATTTCTGCTGTCCTGTCTGTATCTACATTCCTTTTCTGTCAATATAACACTAGGTAGAGTATTTGTATAAGTTTTTATACTACAGCAATACAACACAAACTAGTGAGATTCTGAAACATTCAGTGTAAATGAACTGACACATACCACAAAATGTGCCTTGTAGTTGCCAGGATCTGTTGACATCATTCGTAATACCGCATGCCACTAAAGTTCAGGTCAAGCTTGCAAGATTGTTGAAAGCAATGAGTCATTTCCTATGTTCAAAGGGGATATTTTATGAAAAGAAAGAGCCATGCATGCAAGCAGTCATTTGCCAGTGTTCTACAAACACCTCACTAAACATAGAAGAACTCCCCTTGTATGTCATCAGTCTCTAGAATACCTCTAGAATCAAACCCTTTCCAGAAAGCCATAGATGAAGCCAAGGCTCTGGTGGAGTGGGCCTTGACCCTACCTGGAATAAATTTGTCATTGTGAGTACAAGAAAAGGTAATAGCATTAGAAGACCATTTGGAAATAGTCTATTTTGACACAGGTTGTCCCTTCTTCTTGCATTTAGAAGAAATGAGCAATTGATACAAAGATCTAAAAAAATTAGTTTTGTCAACATAGTACCTGACGTTATGTAGACATCCAAGGTATGGACTATCCTTTCTTCCTCGTTTTTAGGTTCAGGAAATAAAATGGGGAAATGGATAGTTGGCTTAAAGTAAACTCGGATACTGCTTTAGGCATAAAAGGATTAGTTCTCAAAGAAACCCTGTCTCTATGAAAAATGAGGTAGGGTTGACACATCATAAGAGCTTGCAACTCAGATACCCTTCTTGTAGGTCAGAACAATCAGTAAAACTGTTTTTCCATGTTAGGACCACAAGTCATCCAGATTTGCTAGTTCAAATGCAGGAAATATTAGCTTCTCTACTACAAAATTAAGATCCCAAGGAGCGGCACCAGTTTACTTGGAGGCCTCTTATGCAAAACTCCTTTCAAGAACATTTTGACATGAGACTGCTTTGAAGGAGGAGGATCCATAGGCAGACATGCTGAAATGGCTGGTAAATGATCCTTAACAGATGAATAAATAATGCAATAGGATAGTAACTCACACAAATGTTGTAAAACCAGAGAACAAGTAACTCTGAATGGGTGCTGGTTATTTGGCTGGCACCAGTGAGAAAACCTTTTCCATTTATGAATATTAGATTTTCTAGCAGCAGGCTTTCATGCCTCCATTAGTATCTGCTGCACATCCTTAGAAGACAGGTGGCTAAAAGGAATTAAGACCCTATCATCTAGGCAGTCAATTGAAGATGATTGATGTCTGGGTTATCAAACACCCCTGTTCTTGTGCAAGTAGATCTAGTCTGTCAGGAAGTTTGTGGTACTTGCCCCTGGCCATTTTCAAAAGAAGGAAGAACCATGGTCGCCCAGGCCAGAAGGGAGTAATCATAATGATCTTGAGAGATTCTTTCTAAATCTTCAGATGTACCATGGATATTAGTGGAAAGGGTACAAAGGCATAGATGAATATTTGTGTCCAAAGAAAGGAAAAGAAATTGCAACTGTCTTCCAGACTTTCTTGAATGGCATTCTGTAACATAATTTTGCCAAATAATTGATCAGAGAGGAAGCAAAGAGGTCTATTGGTGGAACTACCCACAGATGGATCAAATCTTGGAAGACCCACTGATATAGTTTCCATCTGTTAGGGTCTGCCCTGGCCCTGCTCAGCTTGTCTGTCACACAGTTTTGCTCTAATGGAATGTAGTATGCCTGTAGAATGAGATTGTGCTGTGAAGCTATAGCCCAGGCTAACATGGCTAGTCTTCAAAGGATGTACAGCCTGATTCTGCCTTGCTTTTTGATGTACCACACGACTGCAGTATTGTCTGTAACCACATGACGAGGTTCCAGGGACCAAAGATCGTTCAGAGAGAGTTGAGTGCCAAGATCAGGGCAAGCATCTCCATGATATTTATGTGCTTGCATCTGTCCTTGGTGTCCCACCCCCTTTGTATTTCTATCCCTCCCAAAAATACTCCCTAAGCAAAGTCTGAAGCATCTGTGGTGATTGACTGCTTTGGTGAAGAGATGTAGAAGGGGAATCTGGATTTATGGATATCTAGTGTCTCCACCAAAAGATTTTTCTTATGACAAACCCCAGTACTGGGATCCGAAAAGATAAAGGGTGTTGATGCTGAAACTAAAGAGATTTCAGATACTGCTGCATCTTTCTCATGTAAAGTCTTGCCAGGGATATCATTAGAATCATAGATGCCATGAGACCCAAAATTCTGAAGTGCTCCCTCACAATGACCAAAGAGTGAGCATAGAATTTTAGAAATAAATCTAAGTAAAGATCGATTTTTTTTTTTGTGTGGAAGAAAAGCTCTTTGAGTTGAGGTGTCTAGCTGACATCCCAGAAATGCAATCCTTTGTGAAGGAGTCAAAAGAGACTTTTGAATGTTGTCTTGGAATCCCAGTTTGTGCAAGAGATCTCTCACACAAGAGACAGACTCTGAGATTTTGAAAAAGACTCTGCAAAGATAAGCAAGTCATTTAAATATGGAAAAATGTGGATGTCCTGTAGCCAGAATAAGCTATGACTGGAGCTAGACCCTTTTTAACTGTCTTAGTGCAGTGGATAGCCCAAAGGTTAAGGCAGAGAACTTAAAAAGTGATCCAGACATGCAAAACCTTAAGAAACGCCTGAAGTCTAGATGAATAGGAATGTGATGATAAGCATCTTTTTAAGCATCTTTAAGTTTAGTTTCACCAAGAAACATGAAAGGCAAAGAATAGGTAATAGGATGTGAAATGACATCATTTTGAATTTGGGAACTATGACAAACAGGTTTAGGAAAGAAAGATCTAGAAATGGTCTCCAAGCATTTTCTTTATTTACCACTAGGTGAATAAAATCACTTCCCAACCTGGGAAGGAGGAACTTGTTCTATCACTTCATATGAGAAGAAGTTATAACAAACAGGTGGAAATGAAAGAGTCTGATCTGCAGGATGAGGAATGACCACCTGGAAAGGAGGAATTTCCTCTCCCTCGCATCTGTAACCCTGATGAATGATTTTCAGAACTCATTTGTCTGAAACAATATGTTGCCAAAGAGAAAAATGGACTTTCTGGAAGAGAAAAGGGGCCAGGGTGGGAGGGTCAAAAGGTCTCTTAAATAGTCATTTAGTTTTGTTCAATTGTCCTTGGTTGTGAGTTGTCTGAGACTTCTTTTTTGTAACCTCCTTGCCACTTCTTCCTTAACATCTGTTTACCTGAATTCTGTTGAGACAATTTATTCTGTTTTTTTGCTAAAATTGGATGAGGAAAAAGAAAACCTCTTGGACAATTCAGAAAAATGGGGCTAACAAATCTTAGAGATTTTCTAGACCATCTTGCCCTTTCATAACACTTTTTGAGCACCTCTGCAGCAGAGTGGCCAAACACTAAATTTCTGTCAAAGGGAGAATTTAAAATCTCATTTTTTGCATCATATGGGAGGGTCTGAGAATGCAGCCAGGAAAAAACTCCTTAAAGCAGTACTAGTAGCTATTGCACTTGAAAAAGTATCAGCAGAGTCATACACACAATGTAAACATCGAGTAGTGACCTGTGCAATACAAGAAACTAAGTTATGTAAAGCAGATTTTTCATTGCAAGAAGAACTTGTGGATAAAACATTCCTCATAATTTTACAATGTCAGAACAAACTTTAACATATGAGTCTGACAGTTTAAAATTCTGAAAATCAAAGTTGCAGAAGTATACACTTTTCCCATACCTATCAATAATTTCCCCATCCTTATTAGAAAGAGTAGGACTGAAATTAACTTAGTGCTTAGCAACAGTGTGGTCGATTAAGGTTATAGCTTCTGGGTCAGGTTTGGGAATAGTGCATACAAATTTAAAAAACTTTGAAACTTTGTACAGCCTATCTGCCTTTTTTAGGGACAGGTGGCTGACTATCAGGAAAATTGTAGACATTAAGACACACATTCTCTAAGGCAGATAGAACAGGAGGAATGGGTGTAGGTTCTTGAAAAACCTTCTGTAATAACTCATAGTATTTTCTGAGGGACTGAGAAACCTCAATGTTCTCCCACGGAAAGCACTGGGACATTCTAACCATAGTCTCAGAGAAAGAGAAACATTTAAAGGGAAAATCAAAAACTGAACTGTCCTCTGAGTTTGAGTAAGAAATCTGAGGACAAAACCCTGAATCCATCTATGCATCTTACTGTTCATATTCAGAATCTTGAATCTCTCTCAGACAAGAAGAATCCTTCATTCTTTTACTGGAAACTACTTTACAAAAAGGATCAATAGGTTGAATTAAACCATGAACCAGTCTCACTAACCTATTCTTATCCAAAGAAATTTGAAGATTATAGATACATGCTTGATTTCTATTTCTTTTTAACAGGAAAAATTGGGGCAACTGTGCTACTAGTGGCAGCAGCAGCTTCCCATGGGCTGGACACAGCATTCTGACACAACAGGGGAACCTTCTGTGTTCCATCTCCCAAGACCCAACTTAGGGGGCTCCAACAGCTGCAGAGGATGTGGTTGATCCCTGGTCCATAGTGGCTTTAGGTGATATACTAGAATGATCTGGGGTAAAAGATAAGTAGTCTGAGGTACAACAAATGGCCACAGCAGAGTCAACCACCTGCAGCTATGGCAAATTGCAAGCCTGCTTTGGTGGCAAAGACCATTTGCTTAACTTTTTCCTTTTATGGTTGGAAGAAGGACCGACTGTGGGACTGGCAATCTGTTCCATGATCAAGTTGGAAATGGTGCCACTTACTCAGGGAAGGCAAGAATCAAATGGAAGTAATACTACCAGTCCAAAAAAGTTAATTTTTTGACAGAAAAAAACACTGTAAAAAGCACTTTAAAACACTATGGCAGCCCCATAACTGAAAACTAAACACAATTTCTCCATAGATAATATATTTTCAGTTAATTTACACTACTTTTAATTTGACAGGAAAAAATGAATTCTCTATTTAAAAGAATGTTACAGACTCAAGACAGTCCATTAAAACAGAAGTAATAAAACTATAATAAATTTAAGAAAATGGAAGGTTTTCTTTTTCCCCAAACGGAACTTATCTGCACAGCAGAGGAATGCAGACACTAACTGATGATCCTCGGATGCCTCAGAGAAGTGTACTCTTTAGCGGCAGTAAAGCTCTTGGGCTTCGTGCCCAAACTTGTCTTTTAGTCAGTTTAATTTGAGCTGCCTGGTAGTTTGGGTGCATGGAAGGTGCCATGAAGCTTTAGGAAGCTGGCCAGCGTTTATTTGATTGGCAGTATATCTAAGGCTAGTGCAGCATTGATCAATATGAAGAACACCTCTGTTTCTATGATAGCTTTTACTTATATATATTGGTCCCTATGTGAGTCCATTTTGGTTTGACTGTTAGCAAATAATCTGTTTACACTATTCATCTTTTTCATCTCACAGTACATTGGGGCGCTTCGGCATGAAACAGATTAGAACAGAAGGTGAATATAAATGTCCAAACAGAGTAGAGTTCATCCATACATTATACGGCAAAAAATAATATATTAATACACAGTAAAACAGGCTGTGATTTTCCAGTAACATAGCATGTACTATATACTACCATATTCAATAAAGAACCTCTAATGAAGGAAGGAAAAAGAACTAGAATTTTTTTACATTTTTAAATACTGAAAGTTTTCTGATGAAGTTCGATAAATAAAGCACGAAAGTGCTCAAATTGGAAATTTGTTTTTCTACTTCTTTTTCCTTCCTTTGTTACAGGTTTTTTTATTTTATATAGTGTTCAGTAGTACCTCTTGGATAGTTTTATTGTACTATATACTACTGTAGTTTGGATTTAGTATACTCCATATAAAGTGCTATTTGACTAGATATCAGAATGGCAAAATAACAGCAAAAACTGAATCTTTGGTATTTAAAATGCTTTACAGTGGGAGCTCTGTTTATACAGAGACAATGTTACATTTCTAGACATGGGAAGATTACTGAAGTTGTTGTATCTTTCGGCTTTTCCCGGTTAGGGGTCACCACAGCCGAACTCCGGTCTGCTAATGATTGGCAGTAGATTTTTACATACCAAGTTGCCAGCCCTGACGCACAACCTTTCAATGAAGGTACGCCCATTCACACATGTCTCCACGCAGAAGACGATTTAGCTGAGAATCGAACAGGACATCTTACTGTGAGGCGACAATGCTACCGCAGCACCACTATGCCCATTCACACATGTCTCAACACAGAAGACGATTCAGCTGAGAATCAAATAGAACAATGTCTTACTGTGAGGCGACAACGCTACCACAGCACCACCACTGATTACTGAAATACTAATACAAAATATGCAGACTAGTCAGTATTTAGCATCTTATTTTAAATTGTATTTAGTGATGGAAATATAAAGCTGTCAGCATCATTTTGTCTTATCCAGAATGAAACTGCATCATTTATTGCAGGCTAATATGGCCCAAAATGGTTAGGAAAGAATTTAGTGTGGTGAACATCTGCTATAGGTGAAGTGGCTACCATTTGAGAATAAAAATTAGACTTTTGCAGAACTGATTAAACGTTCAAGTACCATCCATTACTGTTAAAGTTATGGATTGAACTTTGTAGTTCAGAAAAAGCAGTTTTCATTTCTGAAGGAGGATAGCTATCTCTTTCAAGATGTTAAAAGAGAAACACAGCAGCACTACTAAAAAATATCAAACATTTCAATAATTTACGAGCAGCCCAGTGTAGAAAAAGAAACATATTCTCATAAGCACAAGAGCAACTGTCATGCTTAAAGTTCATTCACATTTCTGAAGTCACTGTACTCATATGGACTTGAGAAATAGAGGAAAAGTATGTATATTTTATTCTTGCATGTGCATGCTTGACAGTAAGGAGGACTAAGACAAGCACATGCCTGTACATTTAAATCTCAGGTTAATTTTTTTCCATACATAAATTAGGGTAGAAATACTAAAATGAAGCAGCCTCAGTATCTATATGACTATCAAAACCATGCTTTTTTTATCTCTCTAGTTAAGAACTGCAAAAATCACATATTGAAATGCTTGAGAGAAGCACTTGTAGCCCATTAGTGTAATTTAATTTGCACCCGCCCACATCATGTTTCAGAGAGATGTCAGTCACGTCAATTAGATGGCTCCTTAACATCAGCAATTTCTTTGCCCAAGAATGAATATTATATAAGGCTGCTGAAATGTGGTTTGAACTAGATGTACAATACAAAATCTTCTCATAGACCGAATTTTATATTCAAAGTGAAGGCTACTTGATTGTTTCTGTCATATACACAATTTTATACAAAGATTTTATCTCTCTCTCTCTATACATATATATATATATATATATATATATATATATATATATATATATATATATATATATATATATAGTGAGAGAGACAGAGTGATATGCAGTACACACACACACACACACACACACACACACACACACACACACACACACACACACACACACACACACACACACATGCACATTCTGTGGCAATTATAGCCAGTTTAAGAAATTGCAAGGACTGGGGCTACATTTGTAACAAACAACTCTCTGAGATGGATAAGAAATTGCAATAACTACTGCAGCCATGACCCCTGAGAATATTATTTCAATAAATATCAAGAGACTTTCGTAATCTCATAGCATCTGTGAAATCAGGTTAAAAGATCATAATGGCCTAAGAGATAAAAGGCTTGCTGTTGAAAAAAAGCTATTATGAGTCACAAAATTCACAGACATATCCACACCAAACAAAATTACAAAAAAGAATAAAGCAAATTCTAGAAACCATAAAGGCTCTGGCAGAAAACTGAGTATAAACAGTACATTCTGCTGCATTATAAGGAAGCAGTGTACCCTCAAGGTGATATTATGGCTAGCCAAAGTTAAACAACACAGTACAAATGCTGGGAAAATAAAATAAAGCTTTTGCCTTTGGTGGTATTATGTCCTTTCAGCCACCGGTATATCAAATGTCAACCCACTTTAAAGCTGTAAAGTCTGACTCAGTGTGTTGGAGTAAAACACTCGGGCATGTTTAAATGTTAAGATGTCATGATTACTGTGGATCACCATATTCATTTTACACCATGAGATAAAATATACAAATGACAATTTCTAAATGAACATAAGAAATGTTTGTATATGTACATCAAGCAAAGAAGACATTTTAACAGAATGTGGTTGAACAATATCTTCCTTTGCATATTGCAATTTAGGTAATGCTTGGTTCTACTTATTTTGAGACTCCTGTTTTACTATAAACAGCAATATTTTGTCAGAGTAGGCAGACATGTTAGTTTTGATTTTTCCTAGTCATGCATTATGAGTTGTATATAGTAAACTATAATGTAGCTCATAATCAGTAACAGAAGACATTCTAAGTTCTGTTGCATTCTCTTACTAAATTTCTCAAACACTTTTATTTTTCTCATTCTAAATTTGAACAAGTTTGGATAAATAGAGAAAATGTCTATTTTATTCTAAGTTTGAAATAGATTGGATAAACAGACAAAAAGGCAAAAAGGCAGATAAGAACAGATACCCAGAGAAACAGATATGTATATATCTTGCATATGAATAAATAAGGAGCAAAAGGATACAGCTTATGACAAATAAGAGACAAAGGGAAAAGAAAAAATAAAGCTAATTAGAAGAAAAGAGAGAATTATTTCTAGACATTAACAGAAATATAGACATGCAAGCACTTACTGATTAGTAAGTAGACAGACAGATGTTCCAGAGAGAAAATATGGCATGCATTAATTGGTTGTGAATGCAATGTGGACTGTTAACAAGATTAAAGTTCACACAATATAGAAGAGCATGATCTGAAGGGCTTCACTATGAGAAATTTATGAATGAATTTACGCTGCCCTTCTCTATGTAGTCTTGTACAATTAACTACCTCACACTTCTACTTGGGCCTTTATGTTGGGCCTCATTGCCCATATTTTCCCCTTCCCTTTCACTGTCTCATTGCAGTGAAAACAATACTGGTCTAGAACAGATCTGTGTCATTTTATGAATGCCATGGGGTCAGTTTTATGCCAGATCACTATCTGTGTCGAAAATTACAGTCTTATTCCAGTCTGCAGCTGGTTGTGTGATCAGGAAGTGAACTTCACTTTTTGCATGGAAGCATACCAACCTGAAACCTTACCACTGTATAACTTAAGTGCTTCTCTCACATCTCTCTTCTCAGCCAGGTAATTTTACTGAGGAGGACTCCTCTGGAAACCAGTTGCTGTTTGACCCTCTGAGAAAAGGAGCCCTGGCTCTTTTCTTCAACTCTTTATGCAGCCCACTGGTGCTACTTTATTAGATGAAAATATATCACCTACAGTGCAGCTGTTTGGCTTGCCCCTATGGCAGCACTCTTAGTGGAATACAGAGTTAATTATACTGGTAATTGATTAAGTGGATATTTCAACGCTAACATAACTAATTTACAAGTTTAATCAGTATATAATTTTATATTGTATTACTCTAAATTATGGAAAAAAAACAATGCACATTTTTCTTTTATTTATATACAGGGAAACAAATAAAAAGAGCTATTACAGCCAGTAGGCAATGTTCTAAATTGTCTTACTGTAAAATAAGGAACAATGTTGATTCTACTTTTTTATTTTATTTTATTTAATTTATTACAATTTACATAAGAGGAAAAAGAAGAAAAGTAGCTTGCAATAACATTTTGTACAGTGTCTTTTAATGTACATTTGTGGAAAAACTGAATGACATAGATGAATGTGTGGCAAAACAGTTCTTCCGATCATCAGCTCAAATACAGCTTGCCCCTTAATATCCACACTTGATACATTTTAATAACAACACATTTATTCACTTTAATCTATGCATAGGCCCAGGAAACTACATTGCTCAGTCTCTCTCTCTCTAGTTTACTGTTCTGCAATATTTAAACCTCTTTTGTCTTTAACCACTGCTCTCTTTTACCTTATCTTGCAGTTTTATTTTATCTTTGCTTATTCTATTTCATGTGTGCTTATGTTTAGTATTATATTTTCTGTAATTTCTAATTTCTTCTGGTTCCCTCAGTACATAGTGTTGACAGTATGTGCAGCAACACACTACTTCATCACAAGCGGCATTGTGCACAAGATAATGCTCAGTAGCAGGGTTTTTTAGCACTTTTAAAATCTCATCAAAAGCAAATGCAATTAGTGCAGCTGATAAGCAGCATGACCAATAACTGTCAGTCGATGATCTCATGGACACGGTCTTTGCATGAAGCTTTTGATTTGCAATTCCTTTAATGTCAGTAGAGAGTATAGTTGCATTGTTACTATTTCAATTCTATGGCAGTAATTTTTAATAAACCAAAAGAAGTGTCATGTAAATATTATTTAAAAGCAGCATTTCTTCACATTTAAAACATTTCTTGTTGCCTTTGAAGTATTTTTTTTAACATGAGGATTCACATAGGTCTTGTTTCAGAATGAGCAGACCCTATAAAATCATGTCCATAACCTTGCAGTGACTGCACTTTCTGCAAGAGTGTCAGTATAACCCCTCATGTCTGTATAATGCAACAGAAACAATTTCTTCCTGGATACTCCAGTAGGTATTCATTCAGTCTGTTATTGCATAAAGAGGAGTTAACTGCTGAATTTTACATGCATGATGTGATGCAGTATATGTTTGCATGGGTTACCTTTACATTATCGAACATTTAAATGTTCGACAGTCATATGGCCGAAACCATATCATCAAACATTCAAATGTTCGACAATATAAACGTAACAAAAAAAAATTAAGCAAAACAAAGGGTGTGTAGCAGGAGGGCAAGCACCCCTGCACCCAACACATCACCAATTTAAATATACCATCTCCGAGATCGCACTGCATTGCGGCAATGGGAAATATTCCCATTCCATGCTGTCTGGAGATGTCCATTCAGTCATTTGCCATGACCGCAATTTAGTGCGATCTCGAAGTTCATATATTTTGGTAACATGGGTGTGGGGGGGTGCAGGAGGCTTGCTATAGACACTGTTTTTTATTTTATTTCTACTGTATTATCTTACCTTTACATTGTCGAACATTCAAATGTTCGATGATATGGTCTCATCCATATCATTGTTGAACATTTGAACATTTGATAATATAAGGGTAACCCGTTTGCATTTATTTCATAAATCTGAGTGGTGAATTATTTTGAACTGCTAATTATGGGTCATTCTTAACAAGCAACATCCTTAATCACAAAGATGGTTGAAAGTGTATCTGTCAACAGAGCACAGTGAGTCAAAAGTCAGAACTCAGTGTACTAAAAATGTCATCAGACCTAAAACTGTGTTCAGAGCACTCTGTTTGAGAAATGTATTGTTTTCAGCTATGCATGACTTGATGGTGAGTTGTTTTTAAATGGTAAAATTGGCAGATGTAAAAACAAAACCCAGACATGTAAAGGGGATTCCTAGGAATATCTGACCAATATTTCTGTGCAGGATAAGTTGAACTTATTATCTAAAAGAGTTTGGGATGTGAGGCCTCAATAGACCTTGTTCATGCTATCAGTAGTTGAGGCAACGGCAAAGTGGTTATCATGACAGAAACAACAGGACTTGCAAGTTGATACCATCAGCAAGGGAAGCTATTATGTTAAAGATACCTTCCATGAATTACTAGCAGGTCAGTCTTTGGCTTTAACTGACAAATGCTGACAAGAAAGAATGACAGTGGAAAGCCCAGGTATGGTGAGGCCATAAAGAATGAGATTTGGATAACCTCAAAGAGGCACTGCAAAACAACCTGGAAAGATCACTTTGATGCACTCAAATCCAAGAACATTCTTTTCTCTAAGGAGGCAATGCCAAAAGTGGCTGGTGAAATGGATACATTTCTGTAAATGAAACTACTACAGTGGCTAAACAATTCCACTGTAGTTGAAATCTGCCACTGTAAATGCCAAAGTCACTGGACATTGTTGGGGTGTCTAGGTTAAAATACCTTTTCAGTGCCACTTGGAAAGTTTCAACAGTACCTCAGGACTGATAAACTGGTATTGGTCTCCTTTTTGTAAAAAGGATATAAGACAGTGTATTCCAGTTATGTAAGATTCAAATCCCACAGCGTTCCTGTGAACTTTATGCTGATGCAAAGGAGATTTCTTCAGAAAGCTGAACCTCTGATTCAGGAAAGTAAATGATAACTTTGACCCTGCCATTCATCACTCATCATCTCAATTGGCCAGATTCTAAAAGAGTTGCTCTCAGTGTAAATCTGTCCTGATTTCAAAAGACTTGATCTCAGTGTAGGTGACTTTCTTTGGTGTAAGGCCTATCTATAAGTAGGCTAACTACAGGGGTCAGATTCCAAAACACTTGTTCTCAGCCAGGTTTATATTGGAACATCGAAAGACTAAAATTTTGAATCACACAATATCGAACACGGAACATCGAATGTAAACAACCCCAAAAGCTCAAAATTTCGAAAACGGAATGTACTAACAGCAACACTTGGCCATCCACTCACCCATGCAACCTGAATCCTAACCGTAACTTACCAAACAACACGCCTCTTGAACTGTCAAAATACAACCCAGCCACCTAATGCAAGTACCCTACACGCATATACATTGAGTACTCTACTCCGCTCAACAGAAAGTATATATTAAAAACAAAACCAGCATAGTAGCACACAATTACCACACTACATACACGCTATGTACAAAGAACAAAATATTTACATAATTTACTACTCAAATACACAAACAAACTACAAACTATTTCTTATGTGGTGGACTTCACCCCCACACACCCCCTACTTAAATATACCACCACAGTGGAGGTAATACTTTCACATGTAACATTTCGATGTTATGTGTTTTGCTTACCCTGCTATTGAACAGTGGTTTGTAGCAGATGTTCTTCACATTTCGCATTTCCAATGATGTCAGAGTGTGTAACTTTGCATGGGTCAACTATTGGAGTCCGGGGTTTCCATTTTCGGAATTTTGAGTTTTCAGTATTGTTTGTGTTCGAGGTTTGGTGTTCGATGTTGTGCGATTCGAGATTATGGGTGTCCGATGTTCTGATATACACCCTTCTCAGCCTGCTCACAGTGTAAAGTAAGGCATTTGTGTCCTATCTCATAATTCACTCTTTTGAAGAAGCTTATCAGTAATGTTTAAATGCATTTTGTGAACCTGCAGAAGGCATATGACCATTGTTGTATACTGTGATGTGCAAGTAAGCTCTGTGTAAAGATGGCACTATACTAGTATCTAAAGGGATGATTCAGGTATTTAGTGCTCTGTCAAAAGTCAGATAACATCATCTCTTACTCAGTGATAATAAACTTCAAACTATATGATAGCCAACCATCAAAAAGATCTTTTAATAAAAAAAAATCACAAAATCACTTCTAGTGCCTTGGAACAGAGCCTTCAAGGAAGTGATGAACCTCTTAACAGATGATACTAAATACACACAAATAAAATAATTCAAACAATAAAAAATACACTCAGTTAAAGAAGATATTTCCAATTAACATCCTTATTAAGGTCAAATGGCTTATGAGTCTCTTATTTTCTTTCTGAAGTAACTTATATGAAAAAAAGAATGAAAAATTGGTGCAGTCATCTGAATCAAAACACAAAGAGATAAAACTAAGTAATTTATGTTGTAAAAAAGAAGAATGAAAGGCACACCGCGACATTCGAAGCAAACCTCCAAAATTCAGAAGATTTTATTCACCAGTAAGCGCTTTCACGTCTCATATGACGCTTCTTCAGACTTTAAAACCAAATACATTATGAATGCTTAAATAGTCTTTTCCTTCATCTACAAGGACCAATGACATTGGCAAACTAATTAACATCAGAATTTACTGAAATCCGAAACTACACTTACTCATGTGAATCGACATACATAAAAAACTTTATACATTTATAGAAAAAAACATATAAAAAGACATATATAAAAAAGCATGTATAAAAGAGAACATATATATATATATATATATATATATATATATATATATATATATATATATATATATATATATGTGTGTGTGTGTTTCTAAATAACACAATATGAATATCTTTTTTTATTTTTTAAAAAAACCTATTAAAAACCTAAATAAATATTAAAGGCTATTAATGCCTAAGGGGTCTATCCTTGAGAAATGGTTTCAAAGAGACCCTATCATTTAAACCATGCCTAATGTCTGCTTGAAATCTAATTATCCACCTATTTTCTTCTTTCTCTGTAAAATTATTCACATTCCCTAGTCTCTCTGTGGTATGTATAAGTTCTAGGACTAAAAATTTGAACTTATGTGTGGTGTCAGTTTGTAATACATGTTTGGCAATAGCATTGGTTTCATTCTCCTTGTTTATAGCATAGATATGTTCTCGAATTCTTTCCCTTAAACTTCTATTCATTTTTCCCACATAGAAACTACCACATTTCTGGCAGACACCTAGATATACAACATTCCTAGATGTACAACTAGCATATAAATCAAATACATACGTTGTATGAGTGTCTGGATGTTCAAAAGTGTTAGTACCTAAAATATACTGGCATTGGTTACAATTGTAACAAGGATACGTCCCCTTTTTGTTAGAGATAGGTTTTCTTACCTCATTGTGTTCATAGCATAATAGCCTTTTTAAAGATTTAGTATTTTTATAGCTAAAACTCGGTTGTTGACCTACTACTTCACCGATATCTTCATCTAACGTTAAAATATTCCAATTCTTCTTAATGACATTTGTTATCTTTTTATTTTGATTAGTAAATGGGATAGTTACCCTATTCTTCCTGATATTATTACTTCTCTTATGTGATGCCTCATCTACACAGCTATTCCTGTTAATATAGGGGAGTTTTAGCTATAAAAATACTAAATCTTTAAAAAGGCTATTATGCTATGAACACAGTGAGGTAAGAAAACCTATCTCTAACAAAAAGGGGACGTATCCTTGTTACAATTGTAACCAATGCCAGTATATTTTAGGTACTAACACTTTTGAACATCCAGACACTCATACAACATATGTATTTGATTTCTATGCTAGTTGTACATCCAGGAATGTTGTATATCTAGGTGTCTGCCAGAAATGTGGTAGTTTCTATGTGGGAAAAATTAATAGAAGTTTAAGGGAAAGAATTCGAGAACATATCTATGCTATAAACAAGGAGAATGAAACCAATGCTATTGCCAAACATGTATTACAAACTGACACCACACATAAGTTCAAATTTTTAGTCCTAGAACTTATACATACCACAGAGAGACTAGGGAATGTGAATAATTTTACAGAGAAATAAGAAAATAGGTGGATAATTAGATTTCAAGCAGACATTAGGCATGGTTTAAATGATAGGGTCTCTTTGAAACCATTTCTCAAGGATAGACCCCTTAGGCATTAATAGCCTTTAATATTTATTTAGGTTTTTAATAGGTTTTTTTAAAAAATAAAAAAAGAGATTCATATTGTGTTATTTAGAAACACACACACACACACACATATATATATATATATATATATATATATATATATATATATATATATATATATATATGTTCTTCTCTTTTATACATGCTTTTTTATATATGTCTTTTTATATGTTTTTTTCTATAAATGTATAAAGTTTTTTATGTATGTCTATTCACGTGACTAAGTGTAGTTTCGGATTTCAGTAAATTCTGATGTTAATTAGTTTGCCAATGTCATTGGTCCTTATAGATGAAGGAAAAGACTATTTAAGCATTCATAATGTATTTGGTTTTAAAGTCTGAAGAAGCGTCATATGAGACGTGAAAGCGCTTACCGGTGAATAAAATCTTCTGAATTTTGGAGGTTTGCTTCGATTGTCGTGGTGTGCCTTTCATTCTTCTTTTTTGGATATTTGTGTTTTTGTGTGGAGGCACTTCACCCCTACAGAGTATTCCTTTTTGAATTTAATTTATGTTGTAGCAAACCAAAAAATGTTCACTCAAAGGACTATTAACTTCAGCATGTTCAGTGTCACACATTCTTAAACAAAGTTTTATTTTAGTTACCCCAATGTAGAATAAATCATATTGGACACTTAATAGCATATACTATAGCTTCAGTATGAAAGTTATAAGTACCTATAATATCAAACCTGATATTATGTATTTTAGGAAAACTAGAAAATATTATAGAGCAATATGCACACTCACAGGTTTGGGCCTGAATTTACTTGAGGGATCATGGATTGTACAGGATGCTGTAAAG
The DNA here is from genome assembly GCF_019279795.1 of Protopterus annectens. Lineage (NCBI taxonomy): Eukaryota > Metazoa > Chordata > Ceratodontiformes > Protopteridae > Protopterus > Protopterus annectens. Next base: position 1,482,936,366 of record NC_056731.1, on the reverse strand, counting down.
AAAAAATACTGTTAACTAACATATCATAAACACTGTGCCTCTATGAAAATAAAAATAGAGAGTGTTATTTAATTTAAATTGAAAAAAAAATACGTCACTAAACAAAACTTTCCAATGCTTTTTAACCAGTGAAGTAATGCTACCATACAGTAGACTATACTCTGTGACAAATATATTTGACACACAGAAGTATGAATCACTCTGGAACTATTATACTGAAATTTCTTGCTTAAGTTGTTTTTGTAAAGCTTCAGAGAATGATAAAACACTAATTCCTTTATAAGCATAAAAAAAAATTTGGTCAAAGGTCCCTTTAATTTTAAATATAGAGATTACTTTCTGAACCTCATTAATAAAATCTTGTCTCAAACTACAAGTTATTTTAATCCAGAGAAACTCTACATAACCAATAGCATCCAAAAGATGAGAAGGATGGATACTACTAGCATGCAATTAATCTAACGTAAACAACTTAAAATGAATGTTACTGTCTGAAGTAGTAAACAAAGTAATGTCCAAAAATGTATCTGATATCTATAAAATTCTTTCTCAAACCTTAAACCAACTTCATTATTATTAAGGTAAGATAAAATATAGGGAGAATTCTTTAAACCACCTTGACACAGAAAAATAAGACCATTAATGTATTGATAATATTTAACTGCATATTGTGAATAAAATTCAGAATTATAAATGCATTCCAGTTCAAAAAGACCCATAATTAAATTGGCATATGAAGGGACAAAAGAGGCATCTGTAGTAGTGCTTACTAACTGATAAAAAATAAGATAGTAAAAAATATATTTTAAACAAAATCCAGTTAATTCAATAGTATAACAGGATATTGTTGAAGCATCCAAAAAAATGAAATAAAGCATCTATCCCACATTTATGTTGAATATTAGTGTACAACTTTTGCACATCTACTACAAGCCAATATATGATCTTATTCCATTTAACATTGTTTAATTTAACAGTTACATCTGTTGAATCTTTAATATAAGAAGATAACGAAATAACATGTTTAAAAAGGTAACTATTAACAACCTAGCCCACATTATCTAAAATATTATCACAGTTAAAGACTATACGATGACCAGGTAGATCAAACCCATTTTTGTGAGCTGTAGGAAGGCAGCATGAAAAAACTCACCTGGTATTATTTGAGAAGCCTTTCTGAAAATATTCCAAATGGACAACCCTTTGAAGTAATAGAAACGAAATAACATGTTTAAAAAGGTAACTATTAACAACCTAGCCCACATTATCTAAAATATTATCACAGTTAAAGACTATAGGATGACCAGGTAGATCAAACCCATTTTTGTGAGCTGTAGGAAGGCAGCATGAAAAAAACTCACCTGGTATTATTTGACAAGCCTTTCTGAAAATATCCCAAATGGACAACCCTTTGCAGTAATAGATAAAAAATTGTAAAAGAACTTCAACAGTGTCTCGGAATATTAAAGTATAAGTCATATTATCTTGTAAATGAGATATATACATTATAGTACTGTTTACTACAAATAGTTAATACATTTTACCCCTATCCACAGGTTTAATCGCAATGTTATGCCCCATTTCAGAACTCCAAGAAATTATGCTTTTTCAAGTTTAGTAAGATTATACTGTATATTATATCAGTCATTAAAAACAAAAACTTTTATAAAGCTGTTCTATTTCAAAATTAAGAATATCAGAAAAACTCTTACCAAAGATAATATTTGAATGGAGGAATGAAAAGGTTAGTTGCAACAACACTAGTGTCCAACAAAGTATAAGCATTAGAATTTACAGTTTCAGTGTCAGAAAGGGTACAAAACAAAACTGACCTGTAGAGAAAAAGGAGTCATTGAAACCATCACACTTTGGAATATCAGCCTTATTGGCCCAATAATACAGAAGATTTAACTTCCTACTAATTCTGAAAACAGCAGTGCGTAAAGAATAGAAATGAGTTAAAACATGAGGTATAAATTGAAGACCCAATTTTAATACTGAAATAATAGCATTAGATGAAATAACCAGATATATTACTAATCTGAGTCTGTGAAATGGTATCAGATACAATCACTGAGGACAGAGTTGATAAAGTAATAACTACTGGAGAAGACAGAAAATAAACATGTTGATTGTCTATACTTTTTATTAGAAAGTTGATGTGTTCCATTATTGTGTTGAAACTGCCTTTTCCAAATATTTTGCTACAAAATTAGCATTGGATCTCACATTTTGGCATTCTTGAATTGCAGAATCCATCACAATGACTGAAGCATAAGAAACATCTGGCTCTACACTAGCAGAAATTGTTGAGGAACTAGAATCTGAGGATTCACATTGAGAATGTAAACCTTCATTGGTAAAAATGGACTTTTTAGCATATTGCCATGGAAATTCCTCATTCTGTTTGTAATCATTAATATCACATTGAAGTTGCTTTCTTTTTTTTTTTTTTGCATTCAAATCAATTTCCTAGTCATGCATTATGAGCTGTATATAGTAAACTACAATGTGGCTCATAATCAGTGCCAGAAGACGTTCGTTCAATGTTTTTAAGATGTATATATATATATATATATATATATATATATATATATATATATATATATAATATGGGTTCCCGTTAAATCATTGAATGTTCAGAACACCGAAGTTCTGATCATCGAGACCAGAATATTGATGTTCAGAACATCGAAGGTTTAAAGTTGAAGGGCCAGGTAAGTGAGACTGTGGAATGTTGGGTGTGTACGCAGGGCAGCAAAGTGCCCTGCATGTTGTGTGTGTGTGTGTGTGTGTGTGTGTGTGTGTTTGTGTGCCATCTGAGTGTTGGCATTGCAGGTAGGGTACGGGAAATCTCCCATTTAGCGCTACTGCATATAGCGGTGAATGGGAGATTTCCCTTACCCCACTGTAATGCGATCTCGGAGTTGGAATATAAAAGTAGGGGGGGTGTGGGGGGGCACAGCCCCGCACATGGGGGGTGCCCCCCTGCATAACATAGTGTTTGTGAATTTTTTTTTTTTATGGTTCATTTTGAACTTTCAATGTTCTGAACATTGATGTTCTGGTCTCGATGATCAGAACGTCGATGTTCTGAGCATTCGATGATTCAAAGTGAATCTACACACACACACACACACACACACACACACATATATATATATATATATATATATATATATATATATATATTTTTTTTTTTAAATGTCATTTTCTGTTTCTTTATGTTAAGACATTATCCATTTCAACCAAAATATTAAGCCACGCTAAAGTAAATTGACGGTGAGCCAAAATTCATCTATCAGTAAACATTTTATCTTTTTATATGATAAATTAAAGGGCAAATTATTTATTTATTCCAGTTTGATGATCGGGGAGGGCCACTGGGCTCGAGGAGCCCATTTTCAGTGAAGGCCCAGGGAGAAAAGCTCCAACAATACATAGTTACATGAATAATTACTAAGAAACTTTGCATAACTGACAAATAAACAGGTAGCATTCATAAAGAAACAAACAATTAGAATTTTGTTTAAGTGTAAAAAACAGGCAAATGGCCTTGAGGCTAGATTTTACAGTATAGTTATATATACATAATATTGTAGCAAACCAAAGGATAACCACACAACCAGGCAGAAGTCAGAAAGTGCAACAATTCACAGCACTAAAGAAATAATCTGACCACCATGACTGTTAGCCCATAAAAACTCTGCAAGCTTTAATCAAGAAGAAAAAGGTAAGTGCTTTCACAGTGTAACCACTGCTTCTTCAGACCATATAAATACAATAAAAAGCAAAAAGTTATATAAAGAAATTTAAAATTTAATACACTAATCGTCAACTACAAATGATGTTACATCATAATTAGTCAACAAATCAAATCCAGAACTCAAACAAAAACTATTAAAACACCCATTTAACTAATAGCCAGTCAACAAACAGATACCAGTACATACCTACTTGCATACATAAAGTCTCATTCACTTCAGTGTTTAAGGGGACAGAACTTCAACACAGGTTTTAAAGAAACTTGTTCATTTAACCCTAGTTGAATGTGTACTTGTAACTGCAAGATCCACTTTAACTCAGTTCTTTCTGTAGAATTCTTTAGATCCCTACCCCTCAAACTTTCAAAAAGTAGCTCTAGCACTATAAACCTAAAGATATGCTGTTCTCCATGATTATAAACATGGTATACAAGAACATGAGTGCTTTATTAAGTCTGATGTCATTCAAATATTCTAATATTCTTTCTTTATAACTATGATAGTTTTTTTCTGATATAAAATGCACTGCACTTAACACAGCTAGCATAATAAACTAAATACTTGCTTTTATAGACTACATAAAACTCAAGATCTATCTTAGACTCTGTAGTAGAATGTACAAAAGATGTGCAGCTCCTAATGTGCTTACATGCTTTACATGCCCTGCAGCAGAAGGTACCTTTCCTATCAGATACTGTTCTTGCAACATACGGTTCATTCCTATAACAAAGCTGTCTTCTTAATAATAAATCATTCTTAAAACTAAACTGTAGTATATTATTAAGTACCCTTCTTAATTCTGGATTAGCCATTCCTATAACAAAGCTGTCTTCTTAATGATAAATCATTCCTAAAGCTAAACTGTAGTATATTATTAAGTACCCTTTTAAATTCTGGATTAGCCATTAACAATGGCCAATTCTTTTTCACTATTGCTACATGTGATATTAATATCACTGGACTATGTAAGGACCAACCTATTCTCAATATTGGATCTAGATGCACTATGACTGCCAGTAACTTTCTCAGAGAAAAAAAAGGTCTCCCTTGTGTACCCCTAAGTCTACCCACATCATCAATAGTCTGTTCAATATCATTACTACTCTTTCCTCATTGTCTGATTTTTTTTTCCCTTTCACTATTGTCATTATGTTGTCTCATTACTCTAAGTAATTGACCTTTCAAAACATTCTTAGTTACATGTCCTGGATGCATACTGCCTTTACGTAATAATGCATTTTTTCTACAAAGCTTCATATACAACCTAGTATTAAAACATCTACTCATGTCTTTGCTAATAGTAACATCTAAACATTTAATGGTGGAATCTGAAATGTTTACTACATTTAAAAAAATCTGTAGTGCAATGAAAGAACTCCATAAATTCTTCAAACAATTCCAGTGTCCCTGACCAAACAAGAAACACATCATCCACAAAACATCTATAGAAGCTGATAAATTCACAGTAAGGGATTTTTTTGTAATATCTGTTCAGTTTCCCAATAGCATAGCACAAGGTTGTCATAGCTGTTAGCACATCAGGTGACAAATGCCAATCTTCTGAAGAAAAAAATCACCATTAAACAAAAAGTCATTCCCCCGGATTTAATAAACTCCATGTAGGAATAGTGCAAGCCCTACACAGAGTGTACTGTGGCCGTGTCTGCAGCTCCCCCTCAGCAGAGCACCTTGCATATTAATGAAGGTACACTACTGAGGGAGAGCCGTGTACATGGCTACTGAATCAGTGTAGAGGGTGGGTTACAGTGCTCAGAGATGTGTAACACACTCTCTGCAATATCAAAGTGCTGGACAGCAATCCAATAGTAATAAGAACTGTCTCCTTGCCCTGTTGAAAACATACATGTAGAGGGTGTGTTACAGTGTCCATAACACACACCCAGCACTGTCAAAGTGCTATACAGTGCTAAATTATAAAATGTAATGTTTTGTACTGGCCAGTAGTAAAATATTATATGTAGGGGGTATGTAATAATGTTAGTAACACACCCCCTGCACTGTCAAAGTGTCATACGGCACTAAAATATTACATGAAATATGTCATCGGCCAGAGGTAAAATAGATATGTAGGGGGTATGTCACAGTGTCCGTTACACACCCCTTGTACTGTCAGAGTGCAGTACGGCACTAAAATATTACATGAAATATGTCATCGGCCAGGTGTAAAATATATATGAAGGGGGTATGTCACAGTGTCTATAACAAACCCCCTGTACTGTCAGAGTGCAGTACGGCACTGAAATTAATTGTGAAAATGTGACTGGCACTTTTTATTTGTTTATATATTTTTTTTTTTGTGTTTGAGCAGCACAGCACCGTGCTTAGCAATAAACATGTGTATCAAACATCTAAAAATAGAAACTGGATTATTTTAATTGTAAGAAAATTATCATGTTTAAGCATAGCTGAGTGGGTTTGCATGGCACGGTGCATTGCTCAGCAGTGCTTAAATGTAATTGAAAGCTATATAGAGCAGTATATCTCTGATCTCCATACCCTTGGTAGATGAATGGATAGTGTGGCGGCCATTCAGCTTTTTGCGTGCAATAGGGAAATGTTTTAAATGTTTTTTTATTTATATATACATTGAAATTTGTTAACCGTGTTAGTCCAGCTTGACTAGACACCCATATTTACTGGAGACTCGAGTATAAAAGGCTCAGTTACACACAAGTGTCTAATCCATTAATGTTACACTACCAGATAATGTAGTGCAATGCATATGTTTAGGGGCTATAAAGCAAAATAGATACACATAATAATGAATTCTTCTTAGTGAGGAAATACTTTCAATATTTTTTTTTTTGTAAAAAGTGTAGTTTGCCTGTAGCTAAGCTCTGCTAAGCATAGCCAAGCAAGGCTCATACAAAACCTGTTTTAGCAGCACTTAGAAATGTGCAGCTCCACTTAGCTGGTTTGGGCACTGCTAAACAATCCTAGTTTAAGCATCCCTCAGCTCGGCTAAGCTGGTTTGTGCACTGCTAAGCATTGCAAAGCATTGCCAGAATGGGCTACAGAGAAAAAGTATTTTTAACCCACCCTTACACCCCAAAATCAAAAACTTTGAAAGTATTGTGGAAAGTGAGGTTAGAAAAAACTTCCACAAAGTAAGATACAAAGCTAACTTACATGAAAAAGAGAGAAACATTTGAAATTAATTGAAGCAGGACAATAACTTAAGGGTAATGAAACCCGACTAGGGGGGTGGTATAGTTTTAATGGACTGTTTAACCTACGAAGGAAAAATGAATGACATCTTAAGAGACTCTTCAAGATATTCAGTAGTGTCTCGAAATGAAATTAACATTGCCTACAGAAGAATTGACATGGCACTAGAGGATCTTTTATTAGAAGGGCTGATAGATGCAAAACTTCCTGAAATTAGAGAAACCAAGAATCCCCACAATGTTTGGGATCCTTGAAATGCACACAAATGGGAGTGATCCACCACTTAGACCCATTGTGTCAGCAGTGGGATCGAAGACTTTACCGCTAGCTAAGTATGTGGATAGTAAATTAAAAACATTGTGGGTGAAAAGGAAAACATTTTTAGGGATTCTTGGGATTTCTTAAGATGCCTTACAAAAGAATTGTTTTGTGAAAATATTTCCTTTCTTACAATAGATGTTGTTGATCTGTTTTCATGCATTCCCCATTAAGAAGGCCTCCAATTGTTAGAAGAAATTATATATGAGGATGGCTCACTTACATATGATGAATGCACTGTTGTTATGCAATTAATTGACCTAGTTTTGAAGTAAAGTTTTATCTATTTTAAAGGAGAATTGTTTCACCAGACAAAAGGTGTTACAATGGGACAAGCATGTGCCCCCACATACGCAAACCTAGTATTAGCAAAGTGGGAAGAGAAGCTGTACTAAGTTCCATATACAGTGATAACTGGATTTTATATAAAAGATTTTTAGATGACATATGTATTTTATGGACTAGGCCAGTGGAAATTAGTAATGATTTTATTGCATTTTTAAACAATACCACTGATTTTTAGAATTTACATATGGTATAAGTTAAGAGAAATTACAATACCTGGATATTGAGATATATAAAGAGAATAATTAATTCAATTCCAAGGTATTTAGCAAGAGTACATATTCAAACTCATACTTACACTACAACAGTTCACATCCCACTCATTACAAGAAAAAATATTGTCAAAGGGCAGTACATAAGGTCAAGCAGGATGACTTAGAAAAATGAGGAGTTTTTCAAAGAAATGGGTTTTCTAAGGCAGTTCTTTATAGCTAGGGAATATCCAACTTGGTTGATAGACCAGGTAGAAAAAGAGGTATGTGAAAGAAGGCAGGACAAATTTAGGCCTATTTTGGGTATTAGCCTTGACAACCAAGAGAATGGGAGCCAAGTTAAGCAGGATACATATGGAAATGCCTTAGTAATAGAGTTTAATGGAAGCTCCAGCTTGGTCAGGTCTATATTAAACACTGAGTGGAATAAATTTGTTGCACTTACAGATCTTGAAAAAATACATAAGAGAGAATTAAAAGTGGTTTTTAGAAATTCATTGAGTTTGAAAAAAATATTAGAGAAAGAAATGAGACAGAATAGTGCAACAAAGAAAAGGAAAACAACTTTTAAGTGTGACCACTGCTCCCACTGTAGTCACATAATAAATAAGGAAAGCATATTCTTGGAAAGTAGGAATACAACTATTATGAGTAAGGAATATAGTAACTGTGATTCCAGTGGTTTGGTCTATTTAGGTATATGTCAGGTTTGCCAAGCATTTTATATTGGCAAGCCAGAATGTAAACTTTGAAGACGAACATACAAACATATGTATACAATCCAGATTCACAATAAAAACCTAATGCCCTATTTAAGCATAAACAAAAATACAGTGAAGCTTATTACATGTTTTTTGTCATTGAGTAGGTAAAAATGGGTAGAAGGGGTGGTCTATGGGAAGAAACCATAGAATATAAAGAGTTATGGTGGCAGATCACCCTCCAAGCAAAAAAATTTCCTGGACTTAATGACCACATTTCAATTGCCTCTGTGCTTAAATTAAGGGCAGTGAAATTGTAATAATGGTTTGAAACTGAAGAAAATGTTTGGTTTGATTTTTGCAATATGTGCATGACTTTTTAACTTGTATAATAACTGTTATATTATGTATTTTATGTCTATTTATACAAAAATATTTTAGAAATGTTATGATGGAAATAGTTTCAAACCTAATTTTAGTATGATTACATTTATTTGTACACAGATGTTGATGTCAATTCACAATGCAATTTTATGTTCAGAGTTCAGAGTGTTATTAATAGAATGGACATGAGGGGGAGCTTTAAGACCATTTTCTATACTTTACATGTAATCATTTTAAATAAGTCTTAAAAGTTTTAAAGTACATGATTTTACATGATTCTATATTAATTTATGAAGGATTTAACATAAAATATGAATCTTTAGATAGAAATACTTAGGTAACATGGTTTTTAATGGTGGTATATGCATTTCTCATTCAGAGAAGGTTGTATATGCACACAGTCACTTTATATTCATTGCATTCTGTATTAATTGCTAATTAACATTCTTATGTTATTGGGTAATTAACTCAATTCACCAAGAAGAGGGAGTATAAAAGGAATGGTTCACAAATCTGTCTGCATCTGATGAAGTAACTTGCAAATGAAAACGTAGGAGATAGGAGACATTAATGCTTGGAGTGTATGTGGCTTTTGTCGATTTTCATTAAAGCTGTGCTTTCAGAGAAAACTGCTGGTATTCAATCCTTGGTGGTACCTGTAGATTCTGTACACATAATAATGAATTATTCTTAATAAGGAAATACTTTCAATATTTTTTTTTTATTTTGTAAAAAGTGTAGTTTGCCTGTAGCTAATCTCTGCTAAGCATAGCCAAGCAATGCTCAAACAGGATCTGTTTTAGCAGTACTTAGAAATGTGCAGTTCCACTTAGCTGGTTTAGGCACTGCTAAGCAATCCCAATTTAGGCAGTCCTCAGCTCAGCTAAGCTGGTTTGTGCACTGCTAAGCATTGCTAAGCATTGCCAGGTTAAGCACTGCCTAACTAAGCTTAGCGGGTTTATGTGGTGATAAGCTTTGCTCAGCATTTTTAAAACTGGTCCAAAGGCCACAGAGGGCAGGAAAATGCCTTATTTAAGCTGCACAGGTGGGAATACAGCCAGAACCTGTTGGAGTTTAATCACTGCAGGAGCTATGGTTGAGGTCAGAGAGGGAGCGCACTTTTGGGTGCAGCACTGGGGCATGTTGGAATCCAGGGTCATGTTTGGTCTCCTCGACAAAGATCATGGTGAAAGACTGCTCCAGGGCCACTACCAGGGCTCTGAATATATGTCTGAGGCCTGGGACCATCTGGCAAGTGACCTCACCAATGCTACTGGAATCCCTCCCACCGGTGAGCAGGTGCATCATCATTATGATGACCTGAAGTGGAGGAAGGGGGAGCCTTTGCCCAGTGAAGCCAAGATGCTTGGGACCGGAATGCCCCAGAAGTTTGTAAGCATAGGAACCATTGCTTTACCAAATTCTTGCATGAATATCTTATAGATAGGTATGCATAATGGTGTGTTTCCCTTCCCACAGCTTCAGAGGAGAGGACTTGCAACTTGGAGGCCCACGCATGGAGCCTAGCGAGGATGTGCTGAGAGTGTGGTGAGTACAGATATATCTTGCAATATATAGTCATATAAATAATGAAGAGTACAGTAGTAACTACCTGTAGGTCTATTCTGTTCTGAGTATACTACAATAACATTATTAATGTGTAGGAATGACATGTGTATATGGTATTAATACTAATGATCTGGTAATAAAGTACACTGGCATTCTAAATGTGAAGGAAATAAATGGCATTTATTCATGATCCACAGGAAACACTGTACAACTGCAGTCAGAATTGTGAATGAAATAAAGTTATTATTGCATAGATTCTGTAATAACAGCACATCTTCACTGCATGCATTTTTAAACTGGATGACAATAAAGTTTGTCAAATGTATTCCAATGACTGTGTCATGTCACTCTCAATAAAGCTTTGTTCTGCCAATCGTTGTGTGTATTCTGGTCTGTTGTTGAAGAAATCCAATTTTACAGGTGCTGCAAAGCAAATATGTGTATAACAACATGACATGACTGAAGTTTGGCTGACAAAGAACTGTTATTCTAAAGTGTAAATGTGGAGCTATACTACAAAATAGAATGCAATCTGATATATTTTCTGCACTAAGATCTGAACTTTGAAAAGTAATGTGTAAGGTATTATAGTGTGTTTCCCCTCAGGACTGTCTTGTATTAACCTTTGTATTTCAGCTATATGCATTCCTGAACGTAGGTACGCTGATGCAGGCAAGTATGACACAGTAGTAACTGTAGACTGAAAATATACCATCTGCAAATGTATATGGGTCAGGTAGGCATCCCAGCACCCTGATATGGTCTGTACAGATCACACATATTCCCATCCACTAGGGGTTAATTGTGTACACCTGCATTCCAAGTATTAATACACACTTCTGTTTGTGACTATGAGACACTACTTCATAAAGGTTATAGATTAGGCTATTTTTTCCCAAAATTACATTGAAAGGAAATTTTCTCAGCAGGGCTGTGAATTACCAGTTTTTTACAGCTTACCCAAAATACATAAGGGCCTGGAGAACTTAAAAGGCAGGCCAATTGTCTCAGCTAGAAGGTATATTTTACACAACATAGGTATTTTTTTACATGAGTACATACTTCCCTATGTTAAAAACAACAGTATAATATATCAGAGATACACAAGATTTTATTGAAAAAATTGCAGATTTCAGTTGGGAACAAGGTATGTATTGGATAGTAATAGACGTGCAGAGTCTTTGCACAAACATTTTACATGCTCATGGGATGAAGGCTCTGAAGTATTTTAGGGGACACCTCTTTATCTAGTTATGTAATGGAGTTGGTTAAGTTCTGTTTAGAAAATAATTATTTTATTTTTAACCAAGAAATTTTTCATCAATAACAAGGTATGGCTATAGAGGCATCCTTTACCCCCATGTATGTCAACCTAATGAAGACTTTTTGAAATTAAGAGTATGTTTGGTCTTTCTTTTTTTTTTAAAAAAACATGCCATTAGGTATTTTAGATACATAGATGTTGTGATTTTTGTTTGTAGGAGAGGTAATGATCAGGTAAAAATTTTCATTATTATTTCATTACATAATAACCAATTTGGTTTCAAGTTTAGTGGCTTACAGTTAGGTGAGAGAGTCAATTTTTTAGATTTGAAACTGTGGGGTGAGCAAACAGGATACATTGGTAGGAAAGTTCATAGAAAGTTCAAGGGGGAGGTTCACATTTCCTACATTGTTCCAGATGTCACTCCCCACTTGATTTCATCTTTACCATACACTGAGTTTCTGAGAATAAGTAAGTTGTGTAATGTAGATAAAGATTTTGAAGAAGAAATAGAAGATTCAGTTAAAATTTTAACACAGAGGATATCACAAGACAGAAGTGTTAGCAGCTTTAAATAGGGTTAGAACTAAGCATTATAAAGGTGAATATCTAAGCAGAAGAAGAAACTCAGTAAATACACATAATGAGGGACTTCCATTTATTGAGTTGATAGATTTTGACAAAAGAAGAGGTAGTGGAGATGCAGGAAATAATAGTGCCAACCATACTAGTAAGATTATTTCTTTTTGTGACTATTAACAATGTATTAAGTCAACAGATTGTGCAAATTTGCATTACTATTGGCCTATGTTGTTCAAAGATGGCATTTTGGAACAATGTTTAGCAAACAAACTTTTGATTTCTTATAAAAAGGGTGGTAGTATTTCTGATATAATAGTGCACAGTAAATTTTAAATGCCTGTTAAGATATGGCACGTTTAGGTGTGGGAAATGTTCTATTGGGAAATGTTCTATTTGTTGTCATGTTGTAAAGAGCTTTCCTACTATTAATTCTGTAAACTGTTTTCCAAATGGATGTTATACTTGCAATACAGAAGGAATTCTGTATATTTTGAAATGTCCATGTAACAAGTTTTATGTAGGTGAAAGTAAATGAAGGTTTAAAGTGCGTCTTCAAGAACATATAAGGGACATTAAAAAGTTAACTGTGATAGTCCTTTAGCTATGGACTTTAAAGAATTTCATGCAAGTAATTTTAAACAGTTGCAAGGTTGTGTTTTAGAAAAGTGGGGTCTATCTTTTAGACTCTGTCGCAGTAAAAGAAACATTGTATAAAGAAGCACTTTTTATTTTGAAATTTGATACCTTGGTTCCCAAGGCTTTAAACACATAACTTAACTGGAAGTATTTGATTTAATTAATTGTTTAATTGACTGATTGAGTGAGTATATATGAGGTGAGGGAAGTTGCATTGTATTTGTACTCCTTGAAGGCTTAACAGCCAAGGCACTAGAGTGTGTGAAAAGAGAATAAACTTTTTTGCTTGAAGACTGTGCCTTCCTTTTGTGGTTCCATTAATGCACACTTCACCTACTATCTCTATCATGCCTGAATCCCATGCATGTATGTTCAACTGTCACTACAGTCTTCTGTGACACACTACCAATATTACCAGGTCAGACTTTGTTAGCAGGTGAGCTGTAGGTACATACCAGTTGACCAATGTATAGCAGTGGCCCAGTAGCTCAGTGTGATAAGCAATATGTATGTTGTTATGTTTTCCATACACAGACCAGGGTTTAAATCCAAGGACCAGTAGTAAGATTTATTTTTAGTAACAGACAAGTAGTACTGACTATTTATAGAAACAGTCACATATTGTTAACAGATATTCTCCACACAGGACTTACAGGTAAAGAAATGTCTGTAGTAGCTGTATGAAGGGTATACTAATGTTTGTGTCCAGATGTACTAGTGTGTAAACAGCATTGCTCATCCAGGTGATAAGGCTCCATTAAATAAAATGTTATGAAGTGCACTACTATTGCAACTGAATAAGACAACTAAAATGTTCTACTGTTGGTACAGCTGCATACCTGGTGCATCTGTGAATTTGTGCTGATTGTCTAACCCCATGTTTATGAATGACAGCAGGATAGGCATAAACTCCCTGCACTGTGCACAATACATGTCTTTCAAGTGTCAAGCTGTCATGGCTGGCGATCACCATTACCAATAATCTTGGACACAGATATAAATCCAGTTGAAGTATGCCAGTAGCACACTCACACAACATCAGTGCAGGCTACACCTTGTTAGTCATATATGTTCCCCTGACATGTAATAGTCTCCTGTAGTTATGTACCTATAGTTCTTACAGCTTGGCCTATACCATCCCATGTGGACAGCTTGAGAGGTATGTACATGCTACAGAAGCTATAGGGCACATGTAGAAGTAAAGTAAGGGCAAACCTGTAGAGTATTGAGCAGAACTGTTGTGACAATATAGCCTATACAGTTGGTAATGGAATGTGTTTGTCTCTCACCACCCCTTATCAGCATCACAAATATTTATTCTTATACTACGGGTATGGTTTCATTTCCACATGTGTTGTTCTCTAAAACTAATGTTGGGACTTGTGTTGTATTATTGGTTATATATTACAATGGTTGCATACTAACATGCCTTGTTGAAATTCCACTGTTGTTGGTCTTTTGTTGTAACTGTTACTGGCATGATGTTACAGTCAGTATTGTAACTGTTACTGGCATGCTGTCACAATACTGACTGTTATTCCAATTATGCCTGTGTTCCGTATGCTATGCAATTTTATTGCTCTGGGTTAATTGGAACACTAATGCATGCTGCTACAACTAATGTTTAAACATTCTGTTCATGACTAACCTATACACCTTAGCAACCATGAGAGTACTGCATGGACGGCAGGTGCAAAGGCTCAAAACAGTACCAAAATGTCAAAGAACAGCCAGCACCAACTGGAAAAAGAGTGTTTAATGTATGACCTCGCAGTAAATCATGATAAACACAGACTGGTTTCGGCCCAATGGCCTTTCCTCAATGTATAATTCAAACTGCAATCACCTATTATTTATATATAAAGCCATAAGCCTTAACTAATCAACAATAATAGAATTATAAGTGCTCATTTAGACCAGGTGGAAATAATCCACCCAGTTTCACAATCCTTGATTCCTCCTTTCTGTTTAGAATGTTATGCCAACCTGGTTTGAAACAATTATTGCCCATAATTCTGTCAATAATAATGAATTTAAAACTAGCTGCGTTGTGTACAATGGTGTGTTTGTACAAAGCATTAGTTGAATATTTATTCCTGATATTGCTGAGATGTTCTGAAATGTGAAATCTGATGGGCCTGGAAGTTGGGCCAATGTAAAAAGCCAAACAGGTGCAAATTGCAAGGTAAATAGCGCAATCACTGCTAAAGTTGGAAAAAACATTGATGGAGAAAACCTTTGAGGTGTTTTTACTGGTAAATTATTTTGTCTGGAAAATATACTTGCAAAAGGAGCAATGCTCACAAGGATAACACACAACAACTCTGGTCCTATCCAATGCAACCTGTACTAAATGTTCTGATGATATATGCCATTTGACACAGGTTGAAATGACTACCCAATGTCTTGCCTTTCTGAAATGAAAATGAACATTTATTTCCTGGCAGATTACATAGTCTGTCAACAGCCAGCAGAATGCCCAATGCTGTTGCACTAGGTCCAAAAACGCATGCGTGTTTCTGCCATAAGTGGTAGTAAACCTGATTTTGTGATCCCTCTCATAATGGTGTTTCTTGTTCATAGGTTCATAGGTTCATAGGTTCATACTAGGCTATCTGCCCAAGGGCATTTATAAGCCTAGCCCATAGTTATGTGGCTTCCTTTAGTTTGAATAAAAACTATGCCTATCATTTTCTGTGCCTCTGTCAAGCAGTGACACTGAAGTAATCCCTGGGGTATATCTACGATCTCCCATCCATTGGTCAAGATTCCTCTTGAACAAGGCCAGGCACTGCCTCACATGTACTGGGATTTTGTTCCACAGCATAGGAGTCTCTGGGTGATGAATCTGTCCCTCCAGCACGTTCTATTTATAACCGTGTCAAGGTTTAAGTCTTGTGGTTCTGAGGGATCTAGATTTTTGAGGTGAAGCATATTCATCAAATCTGGGTTTGACATGGCCTTATATGTCAGGCACAGGTCACCTCTGAGCAAGCAGTATGAGACTGAATAGAGTTGGAGTTCTTTCAGTCGGGCAGCATAAGACATATTTTTGAGACCCTTTATCCTTTTGGTGAGGAACTTTTGGGGCCTTTCAAGCTGCAGCAGGTGTCTGGCCAGATACATTTCAATCATAGGTCTAATGAGTGATGAGTACAGACCTCCCTTGATCTAGATGTGAATCCCTTCATGATCAGGTTATAGAAGGTTTTCCTAACTACTTTAGCAACATGAGTGTCAAACGAAGGCTACTGTTAACCTGGGTCCCCAGATCCCTGATGACTTTTTCTGTGCTCAGTGGATTGACACCTATATGGTAGCTAGGGTAACCTTGTTAATTTCAGGCCATGGCTCTGGCACCAGTTATCCATTTCTGTGAGGCCCTTCTGGAGGATATCTGTGTCAGATGTGTCATCTGCAAACTTTGTCAGCCATAACCCTCCTGTGTTTGCTTGTACTTTAGAAAAGTAGATGCCGAACAAGAGTGGACCCAGGACTGAGCCCTGTGGGACACCACTTGTGACAGGCTTTGAGTCTGACATGGCTCCAGCAACTCTGACCCTGTGGGTTCTGTCACTTAGCCAGTTTGCAACCCATCTTGTGATGTATGGGTTTACATTCAAGCTGATGAGTTTTCGATGATACCTGAGTGGCCTTTGCCAGGTCGAGGTAGGCTGTATGGACTACCTTTCCCTCATCAATGGCCTTGGTGACTGTCTCGAAAAAGTCAACCAAGTTTAAGAGGCAGGATCTGCCTTTGACAAAGCCAAACTGGGTTGGATCCAAAGTCTGCAAGTTCCCTATGTCTTTATTTATGAGTTCCATTATGATCCTCTCCATGGCTTTGCAGATAAGGCTTGTCAAGCTAATGGGGCAGTAATTTCCAGGGTCTGTGGAGGCACTGCCCTTATGAAGTGGGACCACGTATCCTGAGGTGAGGCTAAGATTAAACAGCTGTTCTAACTGTGGGTTTAATTCCTCATTGAGTTCATGAAGCACACAGCCAGGGACACCATCCGGTCCCATGGATGCTGTGTTTTTTGCCTTAGTGAGGGCAGTTCTCACCTGGGCGTTGGAGATGTTTGGGGGCTACAATCCTCTGGAATAGATATCTCTCCTTTTGGGGGGTTGCACTGAACCTGTCAGCCAGTATGTTGGCAATGTGTGTAGGTTCAGTAATTTTCACATCATTTTGAACTAATTCTGAGCATATCTGGGAGTTTCCTCCTAGGTTTCTAACATAGCTAAAGAAGGCCTTATGATTGTCTTTAGAGTCCTTGGTGATTTTTCTCTCAAAATTTGCCTTGGATGATTTTATGAGAGCTCTTAGTTTTTACTTATAATGATCAAAGGTGTCTTACCTTTCAAGGATTTTGCTCTATCTTGTAGTAGCTTCCTCCTTTTGTTGTAGAGCTTGTTTATGGCTGGGGTCCACCAGACTGGACACTTGCCTTTGGTACAGAGAGTCTTAGTTTTGTTTGGGATTGCCTGATCCATGCAGTCCTGTAGGTGCTGGTAGAAGGCATTTGTAAGTGATTCAGCGGTTTGAGTAATGTTTACCACTGGCTCAGGGGCCTTAAAGGAGACCACACTAGTTTTTAGAAGTGTGAAATCGGCTTTTGAGAAGTTTTTCACTGTGGTCTTTTTTGTTTCAGGTGGGGGCGGGATGAGGACCTCCAGCGAGATTAGTTTATGATCTGATCTCACCACTGAGGGGTATACTTCCGGTGTTGAACATTTTGATCCCATGTTCGTGATGATGAGATCAAGTATGTTTTCTCCTCCTGTGGGGATGGTGACTAGTTGTTCCATGGCATTTGAGTTTATGAACTCCAGGAATCTTTGGGTTAGAGTGTTAGTGTTCCCAGTCTATATTAGGGTAGTTGAAGTCACCTAGTATGATGGTGTTTGGAGATACATTTATCCCTCCAATGTTTTCAGGAAGGCCATGTGAGGTTCCTGAGTTTGAGAGGGTGGCCTGTAACATGCTACAAATTGCAGAGCAGTCTTGCCTATGGTTAATTGCACCTGGATGTTCTCCGATGCATGTGTGGATGTCCTTTATGAATATGGACACCCCCCCTCCTTTCTTGGTGTTGTCCGGATTTTGGGGCCGGAACGCATGATATGAGGTGAAACCTCTTAGTGCTGGGGTGCTCTCAGGAGCCTTGAACCAGGTTTCTGTCACAGCACAGACATCGATGTTCTCCATATTGAGATGCATCTTGAGATTGAGACTTCTGGCATTGAGCAGCATTACCCTTAGTTTTTTCCTTTTGGTGTTCTAGGGTGGTAGGTTTAGAATTTGAGCCTTGCCTAAAAAGGCACTATGGGGTGGCAAGAGCCTTTGCCAATATCCGGGTGACAGGTGCAAGCCGTCCCTTGCGAGAAAAGCGTGGCTTGTCCAGCATGTCATCTTGAATGACACCAGAATTTAAGCCAATTATTAAAGCTGATCATCTTATCACTAGGTGAAGGTAGGATACTGCTCAAGGTCAGGGTCATACCTGCCTGGGCTACATAATCAGAGAGCTCCTCGATGTCCCTTTTCATGTAGTCCAAGGAGGTACATCTCAGGTCGTTGACACCAGCGTGGACAATGACTGAGTCGTACTTGTACCTGCTGTTGAGAGACCTGAGTGCTTGCGTTATGTGGCGGATCTAGCGCCCAACAGGCAGCTTACTGTGACCTTCTCCTTACTCAGTCTGGTGAGCGGGACATCAGTGTGTCTGACTATGGAATCACCAATGACAAGTGTGTCTGGCATTTTATTTGGGCTGTGACTGTTTGACACTCTGACTGTGTGGTCTATGTGTTGCATGTGTTGGGTCGTGAGGTGGTAGTTGTTTGGGTGTCTGCTTTGGTGGCCTCTGCTGTTTTGGTAAATTTTGATCAGAGCCTCCAGTATGTCTTTGTGTGAGTATGTGTATGATTTGAAGTTGTGATGGTACCATGTGTGACTGGGTATGTATTGTGTGTGGTTACCTTCTCCTCCTGTCTGGTCTTGCCAGTCCTATGTTGAGAGAGCTCAGCCTCCAGTTTGGCCGTATAGTTGCATCTCGCATGTATTTGTGTTTTGTGGGAGAAGGAGAGGATTGTCTGTGTACATGAGGCAATTGTAACATTGCCTCAATATTGTTCACCAGTTGAGCTGGAGAGGACACTAGCAACTGATCCTCGACATACTAAAAGTAGTAGATAAAGAGACTTTCAAAGGACTCGGGGAAGTGGGTTTTAGGCTGGTGGGGTACTCTCTATAATAAGAGTGCTTTATCAAGGTGCAAGTACTGTAGGAGTAAGTGCTAGGCTTTACAGATAGAGAACAGTCTACTTGGGAATCAAGTAGAGATGAACTTTTCAGTTAGAGGATATGCTGGTTAGATCAGCAGTACAGCTCGAGGAAGGTAGTTCTAAGGAAAATTTGAAGAGTGGAATTTAGATGGCCCGAATAGTTTAACCTTGTTTAACCACCGCTGCTCTTGTGCAACAGTGGCAACTCAGCTAGCAGCGTGTTTAGCGTGTTTTATAGCAGGGGCTGAAGGGAGCTAGGAATTGGCCCAAAACGACCAATGGACTACTAGTTTCTGGCTGAAACTTCACCAAATCGGACAAAAAGGCCGCCTGCTCCCCCTCCCACTCACTGGTAAGCAAAAGTTCCCCCCCTGAGGCCAAAATGGATCAGTAACAGGAACTAAAACAAAGCCCAGGGATCAGCAACTCTGAAACTGGACTACTCTAGTTCAGTAAGGCGGAAAACAAGAGATTTTTTGTTTTATTACAGAGATAAGGAAAAAACAGACAGTAAATGCTATAAATGCTGTAAATATTTGCAACAATTAGTAACTTAAAGTGCAATAAACAGTGTAAAATGCAGAAATCACTTAAAGTAGCAGTAAAACAGGCGAAATGCAGTCGCTAGCTTAATAACAGTGGGAAAGCCACAAAAATACTTAAATCTGGTAGAAAGTCACTCTTTTAGCTCTCTGCTGCTTGGATCACTCTGCAGGCCACCACGAGGATCTGTGCTGAGTTGGTACAATCTGGAAAAGCGTGTTTAGCGTGTTTTATAGCAGGGGCTGAAAGGAGCTAGGAATGCCCAAAACAACCAATGGACTACTAGTTTCTGGCTGAAACTTCACCAATTCGGACAAAAGGGCCGCTCAGTGCTTCCCACTCGCACTGGTAAGCAAAGAAACTTCCCTCCTTCCTAATAAGGCAATGGATCAGTAACAGGAACTAAAAACAAAGCCCAGGGATCAGCAACTCTGAAACTGGACTACTCTAGTTCAGTAAGGTGGGAAAACAAGAGATTTTTTTTGTTTGTTTTACAGAGACAAGGAAAAAACAGACAGTAAATGCTATAAATGCTTTTAAGCGGCTAGCACACTGAGTGTGTTAGCCTACAGGTAAAATTAAGCAACAAATAACTTTTAAGAGTGCAAAACAGTTAATCAACACAAAAACAGTTTAAATAGAATGCAGAGCTGTATAAACAGGATAAGATGCAGTCACTAAGCAGTAAATATTCAAAAAGCCAGAAAAAAATACTTAAATCAGTTATAGCAAATACAGTTATAACAAATGCTCTGAAATATACTGTATATTTCCAGTATGTTTGAGAAGGACAGTCAGAACACAAGAAGGTTCAGGCTAAAAGAAAAAAAAGTTTTGTTTTACTTTTGAAAAGGGAAAAGGAGGAACAGAAGGCCTTATCAAATGTTCTCTCTGTATTAAGAAGAATGAGCTAATGACACTAGACTGGGAGGTGTGTCACAGTAAACTGCAAAGCCACCAAGTATAAGAGCAAGACACCAACAGGGAGGGAGGATGGGACAAAATAGCCTAAGACAGCAAGCACTACAGAGTCAAATGAAAGTTTTTAAACAGATAAGGATTTGTGAGATTCTGAATAGACAAAGTGCTTTATATATATTAAATTATAAAAACAGTAATCTGTAAAAATAATCAAAAGATACTTATATTTTGTAGCTCAGTTGCGGTCAAACAACTTCGTAAGTAAATCTTTTCTGGAGAGTTGCTGAACCTCTGTACTAGTCTTAACCACCTTATTCTCTTAAACAAGCAATTAGATCTTGGTCAAAATGCCTATAATCCTCAGTGTTGGATCAAATCCAGTGAACTCTCATAAATTGCGACTTAGGGATGTTATTAATAATATATTTAAAGCTATGAAAAAACAGTCTCTTGCACCAAAGTCCTCTGCACATAGCAAAATCCAGGAATATCCAAAAACAGGCAAACAGAGAACAACCACATCGAGTAAAATACCATAAAACTTTATTTTCACAGATGAGCGCTTTCAGGCCATATGCCCTTCATCAGATAACACACAGTATAAAACCTCACGTATTTAAAATAAGTATCAGCCTATCACATTTCTATAAATTGCCCTCCTTTTCTTCAGAATGGGTTTTAAAGGTATATAACCATTAATATCAGGAGACCTATCTGCTCCTAATCTCACTATCCATCTGGTTTCAGCACATTCTGTTTCATTAACCAAATTGCCCCCCCCCTAGTGTTTGGAATCACAACCTGCATCACCATAAATAAAAATGAATGTGAAGGATTGTCCTTTATATGTAATGCCAAAGCATTACGCTCATTACCAAGTCTAATATCTGACAAATGTTTATAAATCCTTGTCTTAAACATATTGTTGGTTTTCCCCACATAATATGTGTCACATCCTCGACATACAGCTATATATACCAAGTTCTTGGTTTTACAATCAGCATATCCTTTGAAAACATACTGTTTATTAGTCCTGGGATGTACAAACACTTGAGATTGCAAAATAAAATGACAAGCTTTACATTGATAACATTGG
Organism: Protopterus annectens; assembly: GCF_019279795.1. Taxonomy (NCBI): domain Eukaryota; kingdom Metazoa; phylum Chordata; order Ceratodontiformes; family Protopteridae; genus Protopterus; species Protopterus annectens. Next base: position 1,482,914,550 of record NC_056731.1, on the reverse strand, counting down.
AAGGTACCTTTACTGTTAATCCTAATGCTTCTCTTATTACTGGGTTCCTTACATAACATATCCTTTAGGTTCTTATTCCTCCTAAAAATAAATTCCGGAGCATTCCCTATTTGTGTCTTAAGTTCAGGATCAGTATACAGTATTTTCCTGTGTCATTTAATGATGTCACAAATGTTACCCACGTCACTGCTGTAAGTGAGGACCATCTTAATGCCCTCCCTGTCATTACCTTTGATGGGTGCTCTATTCTTCCTTACTATTTCATGCATCCTTCTATTCATCCAGGGTTTAGCTGTATTGTTCCTCTTAATTTTACTATGATCTATTAGGGAACTTACCCTGTCAAATTTATAACCTCTTCCTACTAAATTGTGTTGGAAGCGTTCCACTTCCTCATTACATTTGTTATCCTCACTGCATATCCTGGAAATCCTACACACTTGTCCTTTGACTATGTTGTCAAAAGTGTGTCGTGGATGCATGCTGTTATAATGAAGTAAATTGTTACACCAACACTCTTTCCTAAACAGTGAGGTGGTAACCTTCCCTGTCACATTCATTTCCATTATAACATCTAAAAAATCTATAGTGATAGTGGAATGGTGAGTAGTAAACCTAAAAAATGCAGAATTATATTCTAAATATTGAACAAACATTTCTAACTGCTCTACATCTCCATCCCATATGAAAAAAACGTCATCTACAAAACGTGCATAAAAACGTAAATATTGTGTCCAAGCATGTGTAGAATTAAATATAACCTGATCTTCCCAATGTGCCAATACCAGGTTGGCGTATGAATTGGCACAGGGTGTGACCATGGCAACACCCTGTTTTTGTCTATAATACGTGCCCTGACAAAAAAACACGTTATTTTCCAAAACTACTTGCAATAATTTACACACACATTGAACTTCATCATTATTAAACTGTGTTTTGCGCATAGTAACTGTTCTATTGCATGAATTCCATAAACATTATCAATAACAGTAAACAAATTGTTAATATCCAATGTCACAAATATTGACCTTGTCTCATTACTTGTTGATAAATACTCTAAAACAGAACCCAAAAAATGTGCTGTGTCCCTTAAGATCCTTGGAACGTCCTCTACTATGGGTCTAAGTGTAGTCTCCAACCAGATGGATATGTGCTCTGTGACCCAACCCCTGCCTGACACAATAGGTCTCAGGGGTGGGTCTTTAGCATCCTTATGAATCTTATGGAGGGCTTTAAACATCGGTGTGACCGGATTTTTGTATGAACAAAACATCTCTAAGATCCTCATTAATAAAACCTGCTAAATGCATGTTCCTAATAGTGCTATGTACTTTCTCTATATGGATAGTAACCATGATAGGACTCATCCTAATAAAAGTATGCACATCACTAAGCATCATATTTAATTTGGAGCAATACATTGATTTATTCATGATAACAATTGCCCCCCCCTTATCTGCTGGTTTCACAACGATGTTGTCATTTTGTGTTAATTCTTGTAACGCTTTCTTCTGTTCAAGGGTTAAATTGTAAAACTTTTTCTTCCTAAATGTATTAAAATACTCTTCAAATTCTTGTTCACACATTCTAATAAAAACATTTAATGCTGGATTGAAAAGTGGCATGAAAGTACTAGGATGTTTAAGTTTTAAAGCATTACTGACATTCTCATTTACATTACCAGCGAAATTTCTAGTATCCTGATACATTTGTTGTAACATCACATTTCTTGCGAAACTTAAAATATCTAAAATCACCTGACTGTGTTCTGCTAGAGCCTCCGGTATAAACGTCAATCCCTTGTTAAGTACTTCCAATTTATGTCATCCAGAATAATATCTGAAATGTTAACAACAATATCACTATCCCACCTAGTCATTCCGAAATCTTTCGCCTCTTGTGTTCGTTGGTCTGCGACGCACTCCATCTGCGCACATTCTTCTTGCGTACTGGTGCTGGCAGAATTGGAAAAGTTCTGCTGTATACAGTAGAAACATTCTTGGGTCTAGCTCCCTGCATTAATCCAATGTTACTGGAATCATTGTTAACAGTATGTCCTTGTACTTCCTCCGTATTGTAAGGCATACGCGTTGTTGTTACTGCATGCGAGGAATTAGCTGTGGAACCAGGAAGTGGAACAGACGTACTCTGATTGCTATTGGTGATATTTTCTTTGCGTGCCATCCTCTCCTCCATCTGTTGGTTTGGAGCCGGCTCCCTATTGGTGGTGTCCATGCACCTCACAGCAGTGTCCGTTCTACTCCTAGGCCAATTGAAAATATTGTTTAGAGAGAAATCCTTGAGATCTCGCTCCAACTTTTTAATCTTAATTTGTTGTAGCTTACTATCATATACTGAAGCTGAATAGAAAATATTATTTAGTCTCTCCACCTGATGCTCCTCCAAAAAACGATTCTCCATGTCCTGTTGTAACTCTTGAACATCTCTGACAAGTTGTTGTTCAATGGGGCTAAAATGTTCTAACAGCAAACGTATGTAAGATAAACTGGTTTGCAGGTTAATTTCCTGCCATTTGGCTAAAAGGTCCGGATACAGTTCGCCCTGTGTCGGCATGCATAAAACTCGCATGCCCCTAGGGATTACATTGTATTTTAAGTATGCCTCTAGATGGAATCTTTGCCACTGAAGCCGCTTCAATCTCATAACATCTTTATACAGCTTCAAAGCCAATTCTTGAAATTCAGGCTCATTTTCATTATTAACCTCTGATCCTGAATCCATACTAGTCAAATGTTGTATATCTAAATGTAGTAGAGGGTTAACTTTATGAAGCAAGTTCCTACCATTTGCTTCATTAGTTAGTCTGTCCAGAGTTCCTCTAGGATTGTAGGCCAGTTCCAAATTTCCTTCATTAATCTCCGACGTGTGCAAAGAGAAGAATAACAGTACAAACAAAGCTAAGAAAAAACAGTCTCTTGCACCAAAGTCCTCTGCACGTAGCAAAATCCAGGAATATCCAAAAACAGGCAAACAGAGAACAACCACGTCGAGTAAAATACCATAAAACTTTATTTTTACAGATGAGCGCTTTCAGATATGCCCTTATTCAGATAACACACAGTATAAAACCTCAAATATTTAAAATAAGTATCAACCTATCACATTTCTATAAATTGCCCTCCTTTTCTTCAGTATGGGTTTTAAAGGTATATAACCATTAATACTAGGAGATCTGTCTGCTCCTAATCTCACTATCCATCCGGTTTCAGCACATTCTGTTTCATTAACCAAATTGCCCCCCCCTAGTGTTTGGAATCACAACCTGCATCACCATAAATAAAAATGAATGTGAAGGATTGTCCTTTATATGTAATGCCAAAGCATTACGCTCATTACCAAGTCTAATATCTGACAAATGTTTATAAATCCTGGTCTTAAACATATTGTTGGTTTTCCCCACATAATATGTGTCACATCCTTGACATACAGCTATATATACCAAGTTCTTGGTTTTACAATCAGCATATCCTTTGAAAACATACTGTTTAATATTTAGAAGATAATTCTGCATTTTTTAGGTTTACTACTCACCATTCCACTATCACTATAGATTTTTTAGATGTTAGAATGGAAAGGGATGTGACGGGGAAGGTTACCACCTCACTGTTTAGGAAAGAGTGTTGGAGTAACAATTTACTTCATTTTAACAGCATGCATCCTCGACACACTTTTGACAACATAGTCAAAAGACAAGTGTGTAGGATTTCCAGGATATGCAGTGAGGATAACAAATTTAATGAGGAAGTGGAACGCTTTCAACATAATTTAGTAGGAAGAGGTTATAAATTTGACAGGGTAAGTTCCCTAATAGATCATAGTAAAATTAAGAGGAACAATACAGCTAAACCCTGAATGAATAGAAGGATGCATGAAATAGTAAGGAAGAATAGAGCACCCATCAAAGGTAATGATAGGGAGGGCATTAAGATGGTCCTCATTTACAGCAGTGACGTGGGTAACATTTGCGACATCATTAAACGACACTGGCAAATATTGTATACTGACCCTGAACTTAAGACACAAATAAGGAATGCTCCGAAATTTATTTTTAGGAGGAATAAGAACCTAAAGGATATGCTATGTAAGGAACCCAGTAATAAGAGAAGCATTAGGATTAACAGTAAAGGTACCTTCCCATGTTATCAATGTAAAGCTTGTCATTTTATTTTGCAATCTCAAGTGTTTGTACATCCCAGGACTAATAAACAGTATGTTTTCAAAGGATATGCTGATTGTAAAACCAAGAACTTGGTATATATAGTTGTATGTCAAGGATGTGACACATATTATGTGGGGAAAACCAACAATATGTTTAAGACCAGGATTTATAAACATTTGTCAGATATTAGACTTGGTAATGAGCGTAATGCTTTGGCATTACATATAAAGGACAATCCTTCACATTCATTTTTATTTATGGTGATGCAGGTTGTGATTCCAAACACTAGGGGGGGCAATTTGGTTAATGAAACAGAATGTGCTGAAACCAGATGGATAGTGAGATTAGGAGCAGATAGGTCTCCTGGTATTAATGGTTATATACCTTTAAAACCCATCCTGAAGAAAAGGAAGGCAATTTATAGAAATGTGATAGGTTGATACTTATTTTAAATATGTGAGGTTTTATACTGTGTGTTATCTGATGAAGGGCATATGGCCTGAAAGCGCTCATCTGTGAAAATAAAGTTTTATGGTATTTTACTCGACGTGGTTGTTCTCTGTTTGCCTGTTTTTGGATATTAATAATATATTTAGGATGACAGCTGGAGGCATGTAATAATGTATTTGAATGATGGTGTTTTCTGAATAATGCACTGGACAAAGTACCGTCCTATTGTCTATATAAGGTTACATCCAAAAAGGAAATAGACACCAAGTCATAGCTGACCGTAAATCTTATACCCCATTTGTTCTCATTCAAATACTGGACAAATTCTTGTAAGTTTTACGTCCGATTTCCACACCATCCAGCAGTCATCCAAAAACCATCGCCAAATATCTATTTCATCAAGAAATATGTTGTGACTACTATCATAGATAATCATCTGTTCAAGATAGCCCATGAATAAATTGGCATATATGGGTGCAAAAGATGCACCCATAACTGTACCCTTGAGTTATAGATAACATTTGTTATTAACGTAGAACACATTTTTTGTAAGGACATGCCCTGCCAAACACAAAAGGAAAGTATTGAAACCCGGACTGTATAAAGAAATGTTTTCCAACCAATATTCCAACGCACATAATCCTGCCCGATGAGGAATGCTGGTATAAAGAGAAGTGATGTCCAAGGTGCACATCAACCAGCCCGGCTCCAATTGGGTATCTGAAACAATATTTAGAAATTCTGTTGTGTCCTGTATCCTTGCCCAGACACCTTTCAATAAAGGTTTCAAATACAAGGTAAGATATGCTGATAGAGGTTCAGAAAGAGAACCCTTTCCAGAAACTATAGGTCTTCCGGGTGGTTTATTAACACCTTTGTGAATTTTCGGAAGAAGATAAAATTATTGTGTTGAGGGATCTTTTACTTTTAAATGAAATGATGTATATTTATCTGTAATGCCTTCACTGACTGCAGACTCCAAAAATAAATCTATTTCATTTTCAAATCTAGTAGTGGGATCAAAGGGCATGTATGTATAAAATCTAGCATCCTGTAGCTGTCTATCAGCCTCCTCAACATACATGGACCAATCCATTACTACTATTGCACCACCTTTATCTGCTTGAATAATGACAATGTTTTATTGTTCTTTAAACTCTCCAAAGCACCCATTTCTAATACTGTCAAACTGGGAGGAGAAAATTTTTTTGACGATTAAAGCCAAAGTGCAATTCTTTCAATATACATTTTTGAAACACCTCCACATTTTTGTTCATAGGAGGGACAAAAGTGGATTTGTGAAACCTAAACCTGCTGCTGTCTGTATGCCCATTATCCAATCCAGTATCCTGAAAATGCAAATTGAGGTTACGTAGTCTGCAGAAAGCATATAAGTCCTCAACAAAAGTATCTTCCGACACAAGAAATCTGGGGTTAAAATAATTCAAACCTTTATTGAGTATCACATAATCAGATTCAGACAAAGTAGATGATGAAATATTGATAACGTTGTTTGTTGAAGTTATCTGGGTTTCAGAAACTTCAACATTGCTTCCAGAGAGCCATGTATGCCTGTGTTTATGTTTGTGTTTCCTACCACCATCCTCCTTTTCTTATAGATAAAGGGACTGACTCATTATCCTGTAATACCTTATCCTGTTCAGTAGTACAAGTTTTCTTATCAGCTGGTGAAGTCTGCTGTCTATGAGTTTCTGTGTCAGTGTATGAGGATGAATCCTCACCAGATGTATCACTGACTGATTTTTTGAGAATTTACTTGCTTCTTTTCCTCTTTTGGCCCCTGGGCAATGAATGTTTTTGGACAAATGTAACACTTTTAGTGCTTTTCACATGTTCAAAGGGCTTCCCAAAATTATAATCCCTTAAATCTCTATTAAATTTGCGAATTTTCCTATCTTTTAATTCTTGTTCAAACTGTTACAAGTCCTCACTCAGTTTGTCAAAACATTGTTTATAGATTGATGAACCCTCATAAGATTTAGCTTTTTCACAAATCTGAGTAACCTCAGATATGTGTGTGTTTATTCTGCGTTCGTAGTACTCATGTAAAGTTTTGACAAACTGCATGGAGGCTTTTTTGTTGAATGTCATACCAAGATATAAGAAGTATATCATCAGATTGGCCAACTAAAGGTTTGATTTGGATCCTTAGACCTCTTGGGGCAATGCCCTTTTCTAAATATGCCTTAAAAGCCTCAGGTGCCATACACATGATATGAGATTTTTCATATGTTTCCTTAACTGGTGCAAAGTGGAAACACATGTTGTATCTAAAGATAGCTCTCCTTGGTCAGTGCTATTATTTGTAATTCCAATCCCAAAGCTTGAATATCTTCTTTGTCTGCTGACAATCCCTTCAAAATGGTGACCAAGATCTAATTGCTCGGTTCAGGGAACGTGGATATCCTATAGCCAAGGTGCTTAAGACTAGTAGGGAGGTTCAACAACTCTCCAGAAAAGATTTACTTACATACAAGAAACACCAGTATCAGAGGGATCACAAAATCAGGTTTACTACCACTTATGGCAGAAACACACATGAGTTTTTGGACCTAGTGCAACAGCATTGGGACATTCTGCTGGCTGATGACAGACTATGTGATCTGCTAGGAGATAAATATTCATTTTTGTTTCACAAAGGCAAGACCTGGGTAGTCATTTCAGCCATTACAAATGGCATATATCATCAGAACATTTAGTACATGCTGCATTGGATGGGACCAGAGTGTTTGGGAGTTATCCTTGTGGGCTATGCTCCTTTTGCAAGTATATTTTCCAGACAAAATAATTTGCCAGTAAAAACACCTCAAAGGTTTTCGCCATCAACTGTAGTAGCGATTGGGCCATTTACCTTGCAATTTGTACCTGTTTGACTTTTTACATTGTCCAAACTTCCAGACCCAGCAGATTTTGCATTTCAGAGCATTTTAGCAATGTCAGGAATAAATATTCAACTAATGTTTTGTACAAACACACCATTGTTCATAACGCAGCTAGTTTTAAATTCATTATTATTGACATAATTATGGGCAATAGATGTTTCAAAACAGGTTGGCATAACATTCTAAACAGAAAGGAGAAATCACGGATTGTGAAACTGGGGGAAGTATTTCCACCTGGTCTAAATGAGCATTTATAATTCTATTATTGTTGATTAATTAAGGCCTATGGCTTTGTATATAAATAACGGGTGACTGCAGTTTGAATTATACATTGAGAAAGGCCATTGGGCCAAAACTGGTCTGTGTTTATTATGATTTACTGCAGTTTCATACATTAAACACTCTTTTTCCAGTCAGTGCTGGCTGTTCTTTGACATTTTAACCTATACACCTTGACAAACCTCAACACAATAGCACAAATTGGTAGGCCAGTTCCGCCGGATCCATTATCCCACCTCATCTGGCCATCACACTTGGTCCCAGCATGTCTGGGACCCAACCTGGAGCTGCTCCTTCTGCTGGTCCTGCACCATCCATGGGTGGAACTGCCTCAGGGAACAAGGCCCATCCACCCCAGGTGCGGGCACAGAGAGGAGGTTGTCACCTAGACTCAGGTTTCAGGTGTGGTGACCAAGGTCATCCAACATGACTTGAATGATAGACTGCACCAGATTGATGGCAGACTAGTGCACTTTGAGGGGCAGGCTGGCCCTAGTCCCCAACCCTCAGCACAGCCACCTTTGGGACCGTGAAGGGGCAGTGGTGACTGACCATGGGTGGGGATCTCAGTCCCACTGTTACCATCTTGGAGCACTTGGTCATCCGATTCCCAACCACCCTCCCCATCCAATGTGTTTACCCCCTTCATGATTCATACACCACCCCTGTCCGCTGTCTTGTCTGTCTTTTTCTGTCTGCAAAAGCAACCTTTCCTATCCAACTTACCTCCCCAAATGTACCTACAACCCTTTACCAACATCCCACTCTCACCTTAAAAATAAAAATGGGCATATGTCCCTAAAACAAATTTATCCCATTGATAGCTCTCAATTTCACCTCATGTACACTGCCATGAATCAATCATCCCATCAATTAATCAACAAAGTTATGTTGCCCACACCCCTTCCTGTGGGGTGTGAGGCTCCAAATTCCAACTTGTCCACATCATGCATAGCTGTTGCTGCCCAAGAAATGGAGAGCTATGGTCCTTTCCTAGACCCAACGTGCACATGCCTAGCCGCCTTTGATATTGTTTTCCCCCTGCTTGCCCCCATTTCACCACTTTCCTATCGCACCTTTTTTCTGTTCTTAGAAATAGCACAGTTTTAAGCAAGATAAGCACCACTTAGCATTGCAGTGCATCATGCAAACCTGCTTTAATCATCTTATCAGATTCTATCTGGCACATCAGTTAAACCCAAGACTGTCTGCACTACAGCATAGTGCATTAGCCCACTAGGCCAATACAGCTCTGGGGAACTGCTTCTGTTTTTGTAAATATATCATGCAAACAGTTTTGTAACATTAGGAAAAATACACCCTGCCAAGTACTACATCTTAGTGTGATGCACCACTAGGCCAACTCAGCTTTGAGGAACTATTGGTGTTTTTGTAAATATATCATTCGGTACAGTGATGTAACATTAGGAAAAAATTCACCCCTGCCAAGTATTAAACCCACAACCTTCTAAACTACAGTTCAGAGCAACACACCACTAGGCCAACACCAATCTAGAAAATTGCTGGAGTTTTTGTAAATATATCATGCAGTACAGTGATGTAATAGGAAAAAATACAACCCTGCCAAATATGGAAACCAGGACCCTCTGAACTACACCTCAGTGCAATACACCACTAGGTCAAATCAGCTCTGTGGAATTACTGGTGTTTTTACAAAGATATCCTGATTACCAGTGACACTACTTCTGCATATAATGTGATAAATGACAACGTACTTGGGCCTATGATGCAGACATTGAACCAGTACACAGCCAAAGACATGTTGATGGATTGAGGGGAAGCCTACGATATCAGGTACAGCTAACAACTGCACAGACTGTTGAAGAATGTCCACAGTTGTGTCACCAACTTATGGTATGGTTATCATCAAACCTATTCTGTGTGCTGAAGTACTGGCAAGGCAGTGCAGATTGATTTTACAAAAGCATGACAGACAGGTCAATGTCACACATCATAGCCACATAAACACACATGCTCATGCCAATCCTGTGTAACACACTGTATGTATGCACATATGTCTTGCAAATACACCTCCCATAATAATGACTCAGTATCTCTATCTGTTACATTCCTAGCATGTATGACATCTGGACACCTACAGTTCAGGCCCACAGTCCAGTCTGTTGTATGACAAATGCATGCTTGTCAATACGACCTTGAAATAACTGAGCCCTGCAATGTCCAGCAGAACTGGTTGCTGCCACCACAGTCACTGCCACCCACAGTAGCATGTCAAAGGCCTGGAGGATGGGATACATGTCACAACTATGAATACATGTCCTAAATGTCCCCTACCACTCTCTGGATGGTACTACTACTTAACATATGTACCAGAGCTACATGCTTTACCTGGACTGTTAGGGGTACCCTCACCCTGGCCATGCTGTGACACAAGAGCTGACACTGCCCCCTCACTGACATCTACAGCTTGCTGTCCTTCAATCTCTCCACAATCCCCAATATGACTCCTGGCCAGAATGTAGCAGCTGCAGCCCGCTACATATGCAGCAGTATATTCCGCTACCTGCTACAGACCTACTATGCCTCACAAACACCTAGAACAGGGCATCAACACAACAACCATGCATAAAGGATTGGGGGGATGTTCAAGTGACAGGGACATGTGTCACAGTCTCTCCCTATACAGATACCCAACTTATAGAACAGCATCAACTACAGCAGCATGCACATTCAGATAAAAACTATATATGATGCTCACATCTGCCTGTCTCCTTACTGACCCCAACACACATTGCTAAACAGTAACCTGCCTCAGAATCAGAAAGTCTGTTAACAATGGCCAAACACAGCATGCAAAACTGTGGACATCCAACATCATTCCAAACAGTGAACAGTATTTCTACCTACCCTCTCTGATGCTGTAGCTCCCACACCTCGATAATGCCCTCCTCACAGGCCAGGAAAAGGGGCAAGGCCTACATGAAGGCCTTGATTATAGCACTGTGTTCCTGTTCCTATGCCATTGGCTAATGGCACTGCAACCCAGCTGTTCTGCATGCTATTAGCATGTGTGAGTCTAAGATTGGTGTACAGGTAGTCACCTGTTCATGAACATTACCTACAAAAGGCAAGTTGCTGCCTATGATACAGAGGTCTGTGACTTAATTTGTGAAGACAGACTGCAATTTCCAAAGAAATAAAACACTGGATTTCTGCTCTCAAAGGATTATAGCACTATACCAGGTATGTCATACAGCTAACCATGTAATGGAATGCAGATGGGGGGATGCAGTCATGGGAAATAGGAATGTCAATAGTAGGTTTCAATAACATATCTTGGAATGATATGTTGCTGTTAATCTGCTGTCCAGCACCTACAGTCTTGCCTTTTGGCTCTGTCTGCTGTGACATAGATTGCAGCTCTGGCCCCTGAGCCCCCTCAGCAATAGTCAGCCCACCTAGAAATGCTACTGGATTGTCTGTTGTACAATAGTGACAGTAACTACTGGTGGATAAAGTTGGCATATCACATCATATAGTGTCATGAATCCCTCTCAGTCTATGAATGTCATACAGGGTTAGTTCAAAGACTGTCCAGATGTCCCTGACTGTTCCTGCTGTGCTCTGGCTAGGTCACTGTGTACTCCACACCTGTATCCCACTGCTGGTAATGTGTGGAGGTGTGCATGTGTCTCATATATACTGAAATCACATGTCCCATGCCATTTCCACCCACACTTTGGGGTATGACATTATGATAGGATGGTTAACCAGGTAAAGCTGGGGTGCTCTCTGCACCTTTAAACCATATGTGTGTGGCTGCACAGATGTCAACATTTCCCAGGGTTAAGAATGGTTGCATTGATGGCAGAGTCATGTGTAGACACCTAGAGTTTGGCAGCATAGTCTTCAATGTGTGCTGCACTGACAGTTGTATGTTGGCACTGATAACCTCACCACTTTTCCTAATCAAGGCACTATGGGGGTGGGGAGAGCCATCGCCAGATGCTTGAAGGTCAGTTGAGACAGATGGAGGACATCTGTTACAGAGCATCGTGGTCTGTTGAACATATCATCCCTGGCTCACAGGTGCTAGAAATCCCTGGAATATCACAGGATAAAAGGTCACATGTTAAGGTCCATCATTTCCTGAATGTCTTGTGGCAACAGTGTGGTTGACAGTGGAATACTGCATAAGGCTAGGGACATATCTGCGTGGGACACATAATCAGTGTGCTCACTCATGTCTCACTGCACATAGTTCAGGAATGTACATCTCAGGTCAGGCACTGCTACATGGACTGTGACAGACCCCTGACAGTACCTGTTGGTGAGATACAGCAGTGCGTATGCGATATGGCAGAGTCTGTCACCTGACACACAAGTAACTATGACTATCCACATATACAGCCATGTGAGAGGAACATCAGTGTGTCTCATAATGGAGTCTCCTATGTGTAACATGGTTGACATGTGCTGATGCCTGCATGGCTGTGTGACACAGGTGTGTGGCCATGTGTGGTATGTGCTATGTATGGCTGATGCTTTCATGTGTGGCTTTGCCTCAAAGGTCTCCTTTGTTTGTGGATGTGTATGGTGAGGTCCACTGCATGTGTGTGTGTGTGTGTGTGTGTGTGTGTGTGTGTGTGTGTGTGTGTGTGTGTGTGTGTGTGTGTGTGTGTGTGTGTGTGTGTGTGTGTGTGTGTGTGTGTGTGTGTGTGTTGTGTATTAATTGTGTTGACAACCTCTTTAGGGACATATATGTGGCCTTGACAGGGTGAGAGCATGGACTGCAGGTTACTACTGACATTGTATCGCTCAAGCAGTGTGCTCCTTGGTGCTGTTTGTAGATGGTTATCCATCTGTGTAGATGAGGCAGGTGCTACACTGTGACAGGACACCTATATCAACCACACTGGCAGGGGGAACTGTAGCACATTGATGAGCCATATAGTATAGAATGTGATGGAGGAAGGCCAGGGAGGCCTGAGGGGTGGAACTACAGCCCAGGTGTGTACTACAACAGTAGTTGCTGATACCACAGCATACCATGTAGACAGGCTATGAACAAGCATTAAGAGGTGCAACAGGTGAATGCATTTGAACACCTCATATCACATGCAGCAAGTAGCATAAAACATCAGGCTCAGGAGGGCAATGCATGATGTATTGCCACTATGTTGCAGATAGCCACATGCATATTATGCTGATAGATGGTGTGGTATGATGTGGGGGTTAGTGGTGGATAGTCATGGCAAATATGGATGTGCAGCGTGTGTACATAATGGTGAGACTGTATGCGGTCCTGTGATGTGTTTTCCTCTTCATGTCTTTCAGGTGGGATGTATAGATGTTGCAATCCACCTTTCTCAGAAGCCATTATTGATGCCCTGAGACTCCATCACTGGGTGCTGTTGACAAGGACCTGCCATAACTAGCAACAATGAACTGCACTGTGGGCAGACCCTCATAGCAATGGTGAATGATGTGGGTCACCATGGCAGGAGCTATGACCAGGTCCGACACCATGCTACAGATATAATACATCATGCACTGCAAAAAGCAGCTGTGGCCAGGGACCCTGCTGGCACAGGGGGAGAGCCTGCTACACAACCTCCACTCTCAGCCACAGAAGAGTTCCTGGCAAACCTGGGTGCAGCCACCAGCTCACAAGAAACTATCACAGCATATGTCGTGGAGGTGAGTGGCACATATTCCACAGCCATGGAGCATCTAGGTAAGCCTCCAGTGGTCATCACATTAATACTGTAGCATTCATAGTGGCAACCTTTGCATACCTGTACATATATGTCAGGTCACTCTGCATTTGTGGGTGAGGTTTTGTAATGCACACATGTGCACAAATGCCCCTGGATTCAGTAATTCTTCACTATTCTTGCATGGAGTGGTTCATGTCTGTATAGCACAGCAACACGCCTTGCATATTCATGAAGATGCACTGCTGTTCTACCTATATGGACAAGAACCATGAATGAGTGCAGGGGGCATGTCCCAGCAGTGCTCGCACAGTTAACATGCCCCCTGCACTCATAAAGTGCCATTACAGCATTTTGAAAACCAACAACAGTGTCCACGGACACAAATGGAAATAATAACAGTGCCCACGGACATTGACACATAGGAAACAGACAGGTACACCCCTTCACAGTACAGACCAGGACAGGATGTCCAGATCGGTATGCCACTGTACATGCTGGGAAACCAAATAACTTAACATCATCATGTTCCCAAGATGAAACAATTACAAAAGTGTCCCCAGTTGTGGCTAGAGTCCCCCGTGTATGATGTAGTTGTCCAGTTGTCCTGCCCAAGAGGCTGAGAGGTATGTGCATATCCCTAAAGTGAGATGAAAATTAAAATCCATTTCATTTTTTGTTTCCATCCCAAGTAAAGTTTAAGTGTAGCTGAGCGGGTGTGCATGTTGCGCAGCTGTGCTTAGCATAGCTTAAATATCCCAAGGAGCTAAATAGAAATGTACAGCTAAAACTATCAAGGTGAGATAGCATAGTGGATAGAGCTTCTGCTTTGTATGCAGTTATTCACGGTTCAAGCTCCAATGAAGACTCTTCCCTTTTACATGGGAAAGCAGTATTAAAATTCTTTTGTTTTAGTAAATGAGGTAGTAAATAATATTTGTCAACCAGGGTAGTATAGCAGGTCCAAATGTGAGGTGTCAGTCTGGAAAAGATGTGAAACCCCCATATAAACACAAGTGCCCCATACAGTATAGTCACACAAGAATATAATGTAATGAAAGCACATAGGGGGATGTCATGGAAGGTAAACATAAAATTATAATATGTCAGTAATGATGAATCAATCCCACAATCCTGATACTCTATAAAATGAAATCTGAGCAATGCTAAGCAGTACTCAGCTATGCTAAGCTGGTGCAAGCAATGCTTAAATGTAAATGCTAAGCAAAAATGCTAAGCAATAAGTAGCCCAACTACGCAGATTTGCGCATTGGTAAGCAGTGCTCAACATCTAACCTTTTAAACACTGCCAACCTTAGGTAAGCGGGTTTGTGAGTCACTTAGCTTAGCTCAGCATGTTCAAAATGGTCCAATGATGACGAAGGGTGGGAATTTGGCCCTATTTAAACCTAGCAGGCAAGAATATAGCCATAACCAGTTGTAGCTCATCTTTGCAGACACTATGACTGGCGTAGGATAGGTATTGCACATTCTGGTGCAGTGCTGAGGCATTCAGGAGTCCAGGGTCATGGTTGGACTCCTAGTGAAAGACCATGAGGAGAGACTGCTGCAGGACCAGTACCAGGGCTCACAATGCAAAGTGGAGGCCTGGGACCATCTCGCACATGATTTCACCAGTGCTACTGGCATCGCTTGATCTGGTGAGCAGGTCTGGCACCATTTCACTGACCTCAAGAGTAGGAAGAGGGAGCTTTTGGACCAGTGGACCCAAGATGCATGGGCGCAGAATGTCCTAGAAGCATGTAAGTATTAGTACCAATTAGTGTTTACCAAAGTCCAGCCTGCATATGTGATTGATGGGTATGCATAAATGTTTTTTTTTATCTCCAGTACAGCTGCATATAAGAGGGCTGTGAACATAGACACCCATGCCAGCAGGTTGCTAAGGCTGCTCCAGGAGGCTGGTGAGTACAAATCTAGCTTTCCGTATTTAGGGCAAATAAATAGAAAGGAGTAGAATGTCAACTGCCTGTAGTTTAAAATGTGTACTGTGTGTAATGAATAAATGACGTTAGCAGAGTAATAGTGATATACAGGATATCTATCAATAAAAGTGTCATACCCTTCAATATAACTAAAAACCCCAGACTGTTGTGTTTACTTTGATATGTGGTGGTATGAAACAAAATGTGTACAGGTTCTGCACAGCAACTATATAGCACTGACAGCATGAATTAATTGTGGCTCATCTGACAAAGATTGTGGAGCTGTAAAACATGAGATCAACTATATGAAATGTCACATGCACCAAGATCTGATCCTTGAATAGTAATGTGTAAAGGATTATACTGTATCCCCTACAGCAGTGCTTTGTGTTTACCATTGCTTTCAAGATTGTAATATGTCAAAGTATTAATACACAGTACAAGAACTATCTGACATGCATGGATGTCATAATTAAAATGTCAGATTATCCAACCAAGAGAGTATTAGGAAGAAAATAGTCAAGCAAGAAACAATACTTCCTGAATAGCTCATTGTGATGAGACACAACCTTGTACCTTTTTGCACAAGCAGGCACTTTTCGAATCCTGGGATTGGCAGCAAGCTGTATGCGTAATTTCACCCAAGAATATGTGAATATGTGTAGAAACAGTCAGGTAGTGTTAACAGAAATTCCCTCCACAGGTCTGCCAGGTAAGGAAATGTTTCTATTAGCTGTACACAGGCTGTACTAATACACTGTGTGCAACACTTCCACTGTCCAACCTCAAGGCTGCAAATGACAGCAAGATAAGTACATACACCAAGTGGTTTCTTCCAATAAATGTCCCTCAAGTGTCACGCTGTCATGGCTAGTGGTGACCGCTGGTAATACTTAGGGTGGCAGACAGAAATCCAGGTGGAGTATGGCAGTAGCACACACACACACACACACACACACACACACACACACACACACACACACACACACACACACACACACACACACACACAAACACATACAGCATGAGTGCAGGGCAACTCTGTCAGTGTCACATACGTAACCTTGAATATGTGAATATGTATAGAAACAGTCAGGTAGTGTTAACAGATATTTCCTCCACAGATCTGCCAGGTAAGGAAATGTATGTATTAGCTTTAAGAAGGCTTTAGTAATACACTGTGTACAAACATTCCACTGCCCAACCCCAGGCCATAGGTAGATGTAAAGTGAAGTCATATCTGGAGAGTAATGAGTAGAGTAATGATCGTAAAGTTGTGAACAATTGAAGCCTATACAGTTGTTAATTGACACCTCTCTCTCTCTCCCCCACCCTATCTGCACCAATAATTCATACACATAATCAACGGGTATGTTTTTCTCCAAACCTACTGTTGGTATATGTGCCCTAATGTTATTCAAGTCTTGAATCATTTGATTATTAATGTTCCCCCGGTCAAATATTATCATTGGTGGCCTGTTGCTATCAATGCAACTTGCATGCCGTTATACTGTCTACTGTGGCTCCATATATTCATGTGTTCTGTTTGCTATGCAACTGTTTCAAATCTGTTTTATGGGGTCAATTGGAACATCCATGCATGCTGTTATAACTAATCTCGAAATGTGTTGTTCATGACTAACCAACATATTTTGTAAAACCTCAACACTATAGCACATCTGGGAAGGCAGATCCCGGCAGATCCACCTATCCCGCCTCATCTGGCCGTGGCACTGGGCCCCAGCATATATGAGACACAACCTGGGACCTCCTCATCTGCTAGTCCTGCACCAATTTTGGGTGGAATCACCTCAGGAGATGGGAACCATCAACTGTAGCCAGGTCCAGAGTTTGGGGCATAGCACCATCCAAAAGGAGTTTGGTGGGCAGCTGCACTGGATTGAGGGACACCTGGTGTATCTTGAAGGTCAGATGCCTCTCCTGTCCAGTCCCCAACACAGCCACTTTTGGGGTTGTGAAGGTGCAGTGGTGACTGCCCATGTGTGGGGACCTCAGTCCCAATGTATCCATTTGGGGGCTCATAGGCATCTGATTCCCAACCACATTCCCCATCCAAGGTGTTTACGCCCCACATGTGTCATATGCCGCTCCTGTCTGCTGTTGTGTCTGTCTTGCCTGTCTTCCTACCCAACTTACCACCCCAAATATACCTACTATCCTTGCCCAGCATCCCACTCTCACCTTAAAAAACAGGGAATTATCTGTTCCCAAAAAAAAAAATTACGCCCCATACATAGCTGTCCATTTCACATGTGTCCACTGGACACGTAATCTGGTCCAATTGGCTTGACAACACATTACTGTTGTCCTCACCCCTCTCTCAGGGGGTTGAGTGTCCAAATTAACATCCAAATTCTGTAGAAATTCACAGCTGTTGCTGTAGAAGAAATGGACAGCTATGGACCTTTCCTATACCCATCCTGAACATCCCGAGCTACCTTTCATACTGTACTTCCCCTCTGCATGCCCCTTTTTTCACCAATTTCCTATCACCCCTTTTTGTTTTCTTTTAAAGAAATTAACACGGGGTAAGCAGGAATAAGCGGCGCTAAGTTAAGCTAAATCTGATTAACTGTAGCTTGGCATTGCTTAGCATAGCACAAACCCTGCAAACCTGCTTACAACTGCTTAAAAGTTCCTTAATCATGCTGTATCTATCAGACCTTGTTCTGCCCAGCAACAAGTCTCCAATGCAGGATGGTGTACTCTATAATCACAACAACATACCACTACCCCATTTGAGCTGTGTAAATACCTAATGCTTTAACAAACATATCATGCATTCTTGTCATTTAACATTAATGAAAAAAATCTGACCTGAGTCTCAAAGCCATGACCCTGTATACTATAGTCAGAGAAATATACCACTACACAATCTGAGCTGTAAAAATCAATGTTGCTTTTACAAACATATCATGCAGTAGAGGCATACGGCATTAGGGAGACAGCTCTGTGGAATCATTCATGTGTTGTATATATAAATATATATATATATATATATATATATATATATATATATATGTGTGTTGAAACATATATATGAAAAAGTAGATACATAATATAGATACACATATATAAATATATAAAGGAAGGAATATATATATATATATATATATATATATATATATATATATATATATATATATATATATATATATATATATATATATATATATATATATACATACACACAGCTAGCTCACTGGCAGAACCCACACTGTGAAAGTAGCAGACTCGAAATCCAACTTCAGATCAGTGACAAGTGTAGTACCATAGGGTTCATTGCTGGGTCCTCTCCTGTTTGGTATCTACTTTTCTGAAGTACAGACTAACACAGAAGGTCTTTGGCTAATGAAGTTAGCAGATGACTGCAAACTTGGAGCCATAATCAAAACTCCAAAAGATGTGGACATCCTACAAAAGGGCCTCACTGAGACAGATGCCTGGTGTCAAAGCCATGGCCTCAAGCTCAATGCCAAAAAGTGCATTGTCATCCCTTTTGGTAAAAACTCTGTACCCATGAACTACCACATAGGCGGTAGTCTACTTAACACCAAAAGTGTGATAAGTGACCTTGGGACACAGGTGGACAGTAATCTCTCCTTTGATAATCACATTGCCACAGTAGTTAGGAAATCCTTCTACATGGCACACCTCATCACAAAAGGTTTCTCATCCAGGAAAAAAAAGAGGTCATTGTTCCCCTCTACTCATCACTCATTAGACCCATTATAGAGTACAATGCCCCTTTTGGTATGTACCTCACAAGACATCTACAACAACTGGAAAGGCCACAGAAATACCTCACAAAGAGGACTGCTGGCCTCAAACAGATGCCCTATGCAGACCATCTCAAAAAACTGCAGCTTTACTCAGTCACATATCACCTACTCAGAGGCGATCTCTGCCTAACACACAAAGCTATGTCAAACCCAGAGCTTTTAGACATGCTCCACTTAAAGAAATCCCAATCCCTATGAGCTACGCACTCTAGGGACCTAAACCTTGCCACCACAATATACAGAACATGTTCGAGGGATAGATTCCTGTCCCAGAGACTTCCCATACTCTGGAACAAACTACCTATCTATATCAAACAAAGCTCCTCATTAGCACTCTTCAAGAAAAATCTTGATGATTGGATGGGAGATAGGAAATTCCCCCTGGGGATCACTTCTGTGGCTCTGCTCGACAGTGGCCCTAGGACCAATAGCCTAGTACCTACCTATGAACCTATATATATATTTATATATATATATATATATATATATATATATATATATTTATATATTTATCTATGTAGTATCTATATATATATATATATATATATATATATATATATATATATATATATATATATATACATATATATATGTGTGTGTGTGTGTGTGTGTCTATGTGTGTATGTGTGTGTGTGAGTGTGTGTATGTATAACATGCAGTGCAGTCATACCTCAGAACCATCCCTCTCAAACTCTTAGTGCAAAAACCTGTACAAAGTCTGTAAAATGAGGGGGGGGTGGCACATATAGGGACATATTCCAAATATCGCTGTTAGAAACAAAAACATTTGCTACAGCAACAGGGTGTGTTTCAGCAGAAAATTACTGAGGATGGAAACTGAAATTTTATGTAATTATTTACTGACATAAATCCTTGGATCATCACAGTGATTTACCAGACAAATATAAATAAATTCTGGAACAGAATAAAAGTATGGGCCAAACATCTGGACATTCTGTGAAAATCCTGGCAGTGGAGAGGTATGCTCAGAACCCCTTAGTGCAATAAATCTTGACCAAGCCTAACAAAGTGGGGGGACAATGGCATGAAAATAGGGACATAACCAGAATACGTGAGTAGATAAGATGAGAAAGTTGATATCCTAACATATATTGACTTAAATATCACAAGTCTGGGACTCAATTGCTTCTCGTTAGTTAATGACCTCAATCATCACATCATCCCACTGATGTATCAGGAATACACAACAATTATGGGGACCAGACCAAAGATATTGTCCAGACAACTGGACATCCTATGAATATGTGGATATAAAACAACATTAGGGAAACTACACTGAGTTACCAAGCAATGTCCAAACTACAATCAGACAGACATAATGCTACCCAAATCCAGTGCTGGGGTTGTACACATGCATTTGCAAATATAACAGGCACTACAGGGATGTAACACTAGTGGAAAACAGACAGTGATATGAAAGTGCATACCCACAACCAATTGCACTACAGTCACAGTGACATACCAGTAAGCAAACTGAACACTACAGTATAATGACTATGTGAGTAACAATATCCCATTTGCCACTCACACATTACCCCTACATATACTTCCCTAAGTCACAGTGTAGTGGGAATCTTGAGGCATTACAGGACATGTCACGGTCTGCCTGTACAAACATATACAGGTGATAGGGAACCAGAAATGAGAGCAGCATGCACAGTTAGATAGAAAGGGCCCATGACACTCACATGTACCCCCCTCCCTACACAGCCTAAATAACATGTATACGCTACACTGCTACACAATCCTGGCAATCTGTTAACAATGGCCAGACATACACAGACTTCACAAATGTACAGTTTCCCACAGAATGTATAGGCACAGGACTCATATCTATGGCCGCTTCCTTGTTACATGTCTGGGGGTCTACGACATCACTGGGATGGTAGCAGGAATGAAGTCAATAAATAATGATACTACATACCTTTGAACCTCTTAGTGCATGACATCTGGACAAAGCCTGACATAATTGGGGGAAAGAAGCCCAAACACAGGGGTATAGTGGACACATTGCTGTTAAACAAATTTACACAGTTGCTGGTGTTACTGGGTTTGTTGCAACAATATTTTCTGTGGGATATGAAGCCAGTAACACCAATGGATGTTAGCATTTACTGACTGCATTTCCCAGAGTATCCTACTGATTAGCCAAGGACAATGACTGTATGGGGAACAGACCAAACATATAAGCCACACATCTGGACAGTGTCTAGGCCCCTGGACAGTGTAGAGGTATAACCACAGTCATGTAACAGAATGGAAATTCCTAACAGCTACCAAACATGTCACCCAGTACCTTATGAAGCACAGTAAGACCAACACAACACTCCCCCACATCAACTCTGGACAATTACCCATGTATATTCAAATATAGCATGCACTACAGGGATGGAACTGTAGTGAAAAGCAGATAGTGGTGCATAAATGTCCAAAAACATTTGCACCACAGTCACAGCAACATACCAGTACCCAAAATGAACTCTAGAGTAGAACGACTGAACAAACATATCCTGATTGCCAGTCACACACTACACCAACATATACTGGCCAAAATCACAGTGTACTTGTAATCCTGAGGTGTTACAGGAATTTCACAATCTGTCCCTACAAGCATACAGACCTGATAGACCGCCAGCGACCATAGCAGCATGCACAGTCAGATAGGTGAAGGATTATGGCACTCACATCTGCTACTCTTCCTACCCACCCCAACAAACATCTACACACAATACTGCTACACAATCTTGGCAGTCTGTTCACAATGGCCAGACATACATACCTGTCATATGTACAGAGTTCCACAGAATTTCCAGGGTGTGGAACCATAATCCTGGACACTGCCGCATACCATGGCCAGGAGTCTGCTAGGTCACTGGGATGATAACTGGAGTGCTGTCAGTAATTAATAATATACCATACCTCTGCACCCCATAGTGCAGGACATCTGGACAATGCATGATGTACTTGGGGACAGGGGGCCAGAAAGAGGGACATATCATACATAATGGTGTTACAAACTGAAACAGTAGCTGGTGTTACACATGTTGTTGCAACATAATATTCCTGGAGGATATGATGTCTGGAACACCAATGGATGTCAACAGTTAGTGACTACAATCCTCACATTATCCTACAGACCCTACAAAAACAGATGTTGTTTGGGGAACAAACCAAACATAACAGGAAAACCTCTGGTCAGTTTGTGGACAACATGCAAGTTGAGAGGTATGTCAGAGGCATATCACTGTCAGATGTTAAGTCACTCAGTAAATGCATGTCCAGATGAGCCGTGTCAGTCTAGAAACCCTCCATGTGTATAACAGCACTAATGACATACAATCAGTATCCAATTCTGGAGCTTTGTCCCCATGTTGTTGAGCTGTCTCCACATGTCCTGTCCTGTGAGGTATTCCCATCTACTCTCCGTGAAGCTGTAGCCCCCACACCTCCGTAATGTCCCCTGCACAGGCAAGGAAAAGGGGCAAGGCCCACATGAAGGACATCCCATATGTTAGAACTAGCAGCAGTGTCCAGGCCCACACCACAATACTGTGTGGGCACCTACATAGTTGTATGGCCTCAGCAATACCTGACAGGACAACATCATCCCCCTGAAGGTAGACTGAATGCCTGTGGTGGACAGCAGCAATGCAAAACTACCATCATAGGTGGAAATAATCGCAGGATGGGCCAAGAAAGAACAGGTGCCTTATTGAATGCCATGTCACCTTGGTCTGCACAAGCAAATAATGTCTCAGGTGATGTACCCTACGGCTGTCTTTGAGTGGAAACTGGATACATCCACCAAGGCCAATCACTAGGCCTTCCAGACATGTGTCTGCAGTTCCAGAGGCAAACACACATCTGCTCTGTAGTGGTAGTCAATAACACCACATACACATATGCCATAGATATAGGCCACTGGCTGCAGACAGATGAAGTATAAACATCACCCTGCTTTCCCCCCTAGGTATACATGTGCATGTGCAGCACCTGCCTCCCTCCCCTCATGATCAGGAAGCAGGTCTGTAATGCCCTCTCAAAGACAACACATAGAGATCTACATAGGCCTGATACCATTCCTGGCTGCATCCTACATGAACACAGGCATGGGCTCTCAGACCCATTCTCCAGTGTAGTCAACCACAGCCTGAGCACCGGTGTCATTCCGTCTGCAGAGAGGGCAGACAGAAAGTTGATAGAAAACAGGTTATGCATTAGCATGAATGTTCTGAAGGATACAAGTCTGAAACTGAAATGTATGCCATTATGTCATGACAGCAGTCCTCAATGACATGGCCAAAAACCTCAATACTCTCCATTTAATATAATAATATAATATTAATATACAATGAGAGATAAAAAAATATATACAGCTCAAATCCCCAAACCAAGATAGTGCAGTGGTCGGAGTCCCAGCTTTGCATGCAGGCACACACTGTTCGAGTACTATAATAGGCAATCCAATTTTACATGGAAAGCAGTGCTAAACGTACTATTTCCATATTAAAATATGTGGTAAGTTATTTTTGTCACCCAGAGTAGTGTAGGTGGTGTAAAATGGAAGGGGCCAAGAAAGAACAGGTGCCTCATTGAAAGCCATGTCACCTTGTTATGCACAAGCAAATAATGTCTCAGGTGATGTACCCTGAGGCTGTCTTTGAGTGGTGCATAGGTTCATAGGTAGGTTCATAGGTAGGTACTAAGCTATTGGCCCTAGGGCCTATATAAGCCTAGCCAAAAAGGTACCCTGGCTTTTTCCACCCAGGAAAATTATTTTCCTGTGCCACTGTTGAGCAGAGCCACAGAAGTGGTCCTTGGGGTGAATTTCCTATTTCCCATCCAATCATCAAGATTTTTCCTGAACAGTGCTAATGAGGAGCTTTGTTTGATATAGATAGATACATTGTTCCAGAGTTTGGAAAGTCCCTGGGACAGCAATCTATCCCTCCAGCATGTTCTGTTTATTGTGGTGACAAGGTTTAGGTCCCTAGAACATGTAGCTTGGAGGGATTGGGATTTATGTATGTGGAGCATGTCCAGCAGCTCTTGGTTTGACATAACTTTTTATGTTAGGCAGTGATCACCTCTGAGTAGGCAATATGCGAATGAGTAAAGCTGGAGATTTTTGAGACGGTCTGCATAGGGCATCTGTTTGAGGCTGGTAATCCTCTTTGTGAGGTATTTTTGCAATCTTTCCAGTTGTTGCAGATGTCTTGTGAGCTACATACCAAAAGGGGCGTTGTACTCTATAATGGGTCGAATGAGTGACGAGTAGAGGGGAACAATGACCTCTTTTTTCCTGGATGAGAAACCTTTTGTCATGAGGTGTGTCATGTAGAAGGATTTCCTGACTACTGTGGTGATGTGATTATCAAAGGAGAGACTACTGTCTACCTGTGTCCCAAGGCCTATTATCACATTTTCACTGTTAAGTTTACTACCGCCTATGTGGTAGTTCATTGGTACAGAGCTTTTACCAAAGGGGATGACAATGCTCTTTTTGGCATTGAGCTTGAGGCCATGGCTTTGACACCAGGCATCTGTCTCAGTGAGACCCTGTTGTAGGATGTCCACATCATTAGGAGTTTCGATTATGGCTCCTAGTTTGCAGTCATCTGCGAACATCATTAGCCAAAGACCTTCTGTGTTAGCCTGTACTTTAGAGAAGTAGATACCAAGCAGGAAAAACCCAGGACTGAACCTTGTGGTACTCCACTTGCCACTGATCTGAAGTCAGATTTGGAGTCTGCTACTTTCACAGTGTGGGTTCAGTCAGTGAGTCAGTTGGCAACCCATCTTGTGACATAGGGATTTATACCTAGTTTAGTGAGTTTATCTGTAATTCCAGAGTGGTGAATGGTGTTGAAAGCCTTGGTGAGATATAGATAGGCTGTGCGAACCACCTTACCCTCGTCTATGACTTTGGTGACTGCTTCAAAGAAGTCTATCAGGTTTAGGAGACATGATCTGCCTTTTACAAACCCGAACTGGGTGGGGTCCAGAGTTTGGAGATTACCAATGTCTTTGTTTATAAGTTCCATGATGATACATTCCTTGGCCTTGCAGACCAGGCTCGTCAGGCTAATGGGGAGGTAGTTCACTGGGTCCGTGCTGGATCCCCCTTTGTGGAGTGGGATAATCATCACTGTGCACCATTCAGTGGGCACAAAGCCTGAGGTGAGGCTATGATTGAACATGGTACTTAGGTGGGGTGCCAGTTCGGTCTGTAGTCCATGTAGAATGCAGCCTGGGATGTTGTCAGGTCCCATGGATGCTATGTTTTTGGCTTTGGAGAGTGTTGTTTTTACCTGTGCAGCCATGATTACAGGAACTTTGCATTCTTACGGTATAGAGATGGGCCCTTTAGGGGGTGAGAGGGGGCTAAAGTTAGCACTGAATCTATCTGCCAGGATGTTGGCAATATCAGTTGGTTCTTTATTTTTAGTGCCATTGTGCTGTAACTCAGAGCAGATCTGAGTGTTTCCATTGAGATTCTTGACATAGCTATAGAATACTTTGTTGTTGTTTTTAGAATCAGTGGCAAGTTTGTTTTTGGAACTAGCTTTGGAGGATTTTATGAGGGATCTCAGCTTCTTACTGAGGTTGACCAGGGAATTCCTCCAATCATGGGATTTTACTCTTTTTTGCAACAGTTTCTTTCTTCTACTGTAAAGTTTATGGCAGGGGACCACCAGATTGGCTTAATTTTTTAGGAGGATAGCATCTTGGTTCTGTTAGGGATAGCATGATCCATGCACTCGTGTAAGAACTTATAAAGTGCAATTGTGTAGGATTCAGCAGTCGTACCTCTATTGTCCATCTGCATGGGTATCGTGAAGTTTGCCACTTTTGTCTTAAGAAGCGTGAAGTTGGCTTTGGAGAAATTTTTTACGGTAGTTTCCCTAATGGGGGTGGGGGCGGGATGTGAATGTCTAGGGTGATTAGCTTGTGGTTGGATCTGACCAATGAGGAATTGACCTTTGGTGTGAAACGTTCCATGTATACGCGTGTCCCATACAGTATAGTTACACACCTTGCTACTGTAATAAAAGCACATAGAGCCATGTCATGTAATTGAAATCATATACACTTACTAAATAAAGTCATTAGTGTGATATTTTATAAGAATGAACTGTGAAAAATGCTTAGCAATGCTCTGCTAGGCTTAGCAGGTTTAAGCATTGTTCAAACATGAATGCTAAGCAGCAGGTAGCTCAGCTAAGCAGATTTGTGCACTGGTAAGTGTCGCTAAGTGAAACCTACATGGTTTAAGCACCTAATAGTTTAACCATTTGTTGGCATTGCTTAGCTTTGCGCAAACATGCACAAACCCCCTTACAACTGCCTAAAACTGCCTTAATTACTCTGTCTGCATCAGCCTCTGTTCTTCCCAGCAACAAAATAAAGAGCCCTTACAGGTCCTGACCCCAGGACCCTGTACACCATAGTCACAAAAATTTACCACTAAGCCATCTGAGCTGTATGATTTTCTGCTGTTTTTCAAACATATCAATAGGAAAGAAACATTGTGGAATCACTAATGATTGGCATATATATGTATATATATATATATATATATATATATATATATATATATAAAATAAAACATATACATATACATATATAGATAGATATGTATGGAGATATATTTATATATATGTGTGCGTGTGTGTGTGTGTGTGTGTGTGTGTGTGTGTGTGTGTGTGTGTGTGTGTGTATAACAAGATATAGATATATTATCAATAAAGACTGAGGTGTGTGTGTGTGTGTGTGTGTGTGTGTGTGTGTGTGTGTGTGTGTGTGTATATATATATATATATATATATATATATATATATATATATATATATATATAATTTATTTATTTATTTATTTATTTACATTTGTTTACCAGGAAATTCCAACTTGACGCAGGTCCTTTTTCAGCAGATGCCTGGGGAGAAAAGCTCCACAGCTTGTACATGAGTAAATGTAATACAAAGTAGAGATAATGACATACAACACAAGTGGCTGTTGGCATTAATACAGTAGCTAGACAATAATTGTAAACAGTATAGCAGTTAAAGTGTTGCAAAGTTAAAGTAGTTTATTGATATTTAATAAAAGTTGCAACAAAGTGGACAATCAAATTATTAAAACTTAAGCAAAGTCAACTAACTTAATCAGACTGAGGTTAGCATTAGTGACAGTTAGTTAATTTAAGAATAGTTGGGTCAAGAGTCTGAGTGGAGGAGGGAAGAAGGTGAGGGGGGCATTAGTCTGGATTTGAGCAAGGACAGAGCCAGTGCAAATTTAAGTGGGATTTCAGAGCAATCTTGAAATGGCTGCAGGAAGGTAGAGTAGTTATGGCGGGAGAACGTTGTTCCAAAGTTTTGATATGGGACAGGAAAAAAGAGCTTCTTCTGTTGAGTTTTTGGCTTTGATAACAAAGAGATGATTTTTGTTGCTTGACCATAGGGGCCTAGTGGAGTGAAAGAGTTGGAGAAGGGTTTGAAGTTATGGGATATTTGGGGGGTAGTTGATAAGTTTATGAGAGAGGGAGAATTAATTCAGGTTAAGGAGTTGTGGGAGTTCTAGCCAGTTTAGTTCTTTAGGGGAGATACAATGATGGCTGTGGTAGGAATCCCCAGTGGCAAATTTAGCAGTTTTATTGTAACAGGCCTTCAGCTTGTGTAGGTCTGTCTGTCTGTCTAAGATTTGTAAGTATGGGACATGCATAGAGTATGGTAGAGATTAGCTCAGAATTGACAATGGCGATTCTAGCTGACTTGCTGAGGTATTGGCTGTTTTTATATAATGCACTGAGTTTGTTGTGGACTTTTTTATTGTGAGAGATATGTAGGTGTTGAATCTAAGTTTGTTGTCAATCTCCACACCAAGTAGTTTGGTGTGTTCTGATGGAGAGATTGTGGTATTGTCTTTGGCAAGAATGTTGAAGTGGGAGGAGGTTTAGGTAGATTTATAGGGTTGGAAGATGAAGAGTTTGGTCTTACTTGTGTTGAGTATGAGCTGAGCATTGGATAGCCAGATTTCTACAAATGAGAATGATTCCTGTGTGATTTGTTGGAGTTCTGGTAGAGTGAGAGCAGAGCAGATGAGGGTAGAGTCATCTGTGTACTGCATGAGAGATGTGTGTCTGGTAGCATTATGTAGGTTGTTAGTGAAAAGGGAGAATAGTAGGGGGCCAAGGATAGAACCTTGGGGAACTCCGAGAGTAACTGGAAGGCGAGGAGATAGGTTATCATCCTAGATTACTGACTGCTGGCAGCCGTATAGATAGCTGTGGAACCAGTTGGTGGCTGACTGCAAAAATGAGAGGTTGGAGAGAGCAGAGAGTAGTAGCTTGTGTGATACCATATCAAAGGCCTTAGAAAGATCTAGAAATACAGCAGTGGAGAAGAGGCTATTTTTTTATGATGAAGGATAGTGTTGGTGAAGGAGAGCAAAGTGGTGGTAGTGCTGTGATATGGCCTGAAGCCATGTTGTGTATTGGAGAGGAGATTATTTGTTAGGAGGTAGTTGGAGACCTGGGTGTTGATACATTTTCAAGTATCTTGGAGAGAGTGGAAAGGATGGCGATGGTGCAGTAATTGGAGAGTTCAGTGGAGGGGCTGCCCTTGTGGAGGGGAATGATGTGGGATATTTTCCATAGAGAGGGAACATAGCATTCAGTTATGGAACAGTTGTTAATATGGAAATAGGGTAAGCTAGTGCATCAGCTGCAATTTTCAAGTATTCTGAGGGGAGGCTGTCAGCTGTGAGTTTGTTGGGTTTAAGTTTTGACAGAAGTCTTTTTATGTAGGAGGTAGGTACTGAGGAGAAGAAGAAAACAGGAGGGGGATTAGGGTTAGGTGTGGGGGCAGATGTAGGGAAGTGTTGTTTGGTTAGGGATATTATGGTTTCAGTGATGTGTTTGTTGAAGGATTCAGCAATACTGCTGGAGGAGGGGTGAATGGACGGCGGGGGATGTCTATTTCCCTAGACAGAGGATAGAGTTAATAGTAGACCAGAATTGCTTAGGATTTTGGTGAGTAGAGTTTAGGGTGGATCGATAGTAAAGGGATTTGTCTAATTGTATTTGTTTTTTTTACCTTATTGTATCGTTCAAGGCAGGATTGCCTATCTGAGTTTTTTTTAGTTAGGCGCCAGTGTTCCCAGGCCTTATCTCTGGATTTCATTAGGATTCTGGTGGTCTTCTGTAACCAATGGGCATTCCTGGTTCTGACTTTGGTATTTCTTACAGAGGCATGGGTGTTTAGGATGCAGAGGAAGGTGCTGTTGAAGAAGTGGGCAGCCTAATCTAGGTTGAGGTATTTTAGTGGTGACCAGTTAATTTTTTGGAGGGAGGAGATGAAGGAGTTGGGATTGAAGTTGGTTTTGTTCCGTATTTGCCTGTGGATAATGTGCTTGATACTGTTTATGCGGTGCCTAAATAAGAAAGTTGGGGAGTGGTCACTGAGGCAGTCAGGTAGCCTGCTAGGTAAGAGTGAGGTACTTTGTTGATTAAGATCCAATCAAGAATGGTATGATTTTAAGGGTTTTTTTTTTTATTCGGGTAGGAGATTGGATTAGATGAGTGAACCCATGGAGATTTAGGTGAAGGGCTGAGAGATTGTTATTAAAGGATTGCCAGTTGATGTTAAAGTCACTGAGAATGATAGTTTCCTGAGGTAGAGAAAGACTAGCCCAGTTCAGGAAATTTTCTAGGGGTGTTACATTTTGCCCTGGTCAGAAATAGCATCCTATGATACAATTTTTTTTGGGGGGGTGTTAGTTTGAGATTGGCATAAAGGATTTCTTCATTACTTTATTGAGGGGCAGATATGTTCAGGATTTGAATATTGAGGTGGTGTTTAAATATCAATGCTACACCACCTCCTTTCCTGGACAGTCTGTCTACGCAAAGGATGTTATATCCAGGTGGGAGTATTTCCTCAATTTTGATGTAATGTTTGAACCAGGTTTCAGTTAGAATGAGAATATCTGGGGAGTACAATCTTATGTCGGCATGTAGATCTTGGATTTTATTACATATGCTGATTATGTTTAGGGACATTATAAGAAAGGCAGATATTTTTTGTTGACTGTGATTTGAGTTATGGGGGGGCTTTGGCAGAGGGGTTGGGGTGGGATTGGAGTTGAGAGGACCAGGGCTAGGGTGTATGTCTCCACTGAGGGCTAGTTTAGAGAGGGTGTTTAGGATATGTTTTATATACATAGTAAAGTGCTTATCATATCATAGGGATATTTTATTCTTGAATGTGGAAGGTGTCTGGTAATTGAGTACATGTATTGGGAAGAGGTTTTTGGTGGCTGGGGCTGTGTAGTTATAGTGTAAATGTTTGAGGGAAGGTGTTTAGAGTGTGCAATGAAAGTGATTGGGGGTTGTCACTGTGGAGCCTTGGTAGGATGTAATGTGAGCTAGAACTATGCAGGTAAGGAGTATTATCATGTTAGGTAGCAGCATGATTGTGTCAGGCGTCAGGGGAGGTGAGAGTATAGTGGTTCAGCATAATTGGTTGGATGTTAAGGGAGGGGTCATAGCTTAAAATAAATGATAGTAGCTGCGGGTGAGATTTGGGGGCAGGGAGGGCCATGAAGTGAGTGAAGTGAACAGAGCGGAGCTAAAACTCCAGACTAAAGATTGCAAGGTAAGTGCATAACACTCATCAGTACTATATTGTAGCTTGTATCTATAGTATAGCCAAATTGTTAGGATTTAGTAGGGAACTTCTGGACTTGTATTGCAGGAAGAGTGGAGGGAGCAGGATTTAGCTAGAGTGAGATAAGGGAGGGCTCAGCCTTGGCCCGATCGAGTGTGTTTGACCATTACAGAGCTAGTATAAATACTGTAACACATACACTTTTTTCTTTGTGATGTGTGTGTGTGTGTGTGTGTGTGTGTGTGTGTGTATATATATATATATATATATATATATATATATATATATATATATATATATATATATATATATATATATGTATGAAAATATGCACACACACACACACACACACACACACACACACACACACACACACACACACACACACACACACACACACACACACACACACACATATATATATATATATATATATATATATATATATATATATATATATATATATATATATACATATATGTATATATACATATATATATACATGTATTGGGATACAGATATATGCAAGGGAACATATGAAAAAGAACAAATTATATATATATGTATATATATATATATATATATATATATATATATATATATATATTCATTTTTCCATAACATGCCACACTGTCATACCTCAGAACACCTCAGTAAAAGGGGCCTAGATCAAGCAAAATAAAGTGGGGGGCAAGGGTATGGAAATAGGGACACATTGGAAATAATTGTGTAGAGAAACTGAGGACATTGCTGCAGTAACACTCTCCTAACATATGTTGAATGCAATATCAGATATCTGAGAAATCAATTGCCTGTCATTATGTAGTGAGTCCATTCCGCACATCCTCCCACTGAATTGTCAGAAATACACACCTGTCATGGGAAACAGACCAAATATATGAGTCAAACAACTTTACATCCTATGAACACCTGGAGAGTTGAGAGTTATGAGTGCTGCTATATAACGCTAAGGAAACTACACTAAGCTGACAAGCATGTCACCAAACACCAACTGAAATACAGTCAGGACAACACCATACTACCCCAAAGCAGCTTTGGGGAATAACACATGCATTAGCTAATACAGCATGCACTACAGGGATGCAACTGTACTGAAAAAATATACCAGTGTGAAAGGGCATACACACACCCAGTTGCACCACAGTCACAGCAACATACTGCTAAGCCTACCAAACACTGCAGTATAATGACTGTGTGGACAGATATATCTTGAATGACAATCACACAATACCCTGCATATACTGTCCCAGGTCACATTGTAGCCGGACTTGTGTGGTGTTATGGGACATGTCTCAGAATGCCCATAAAAACATGTACTGCTGATAAACCACTGATAACTGTAGCAGCATGCACAGCTGGATACAAAGAGATGCATGCCACTCACATCTGCCCCCCCTACACAGGCCAAGTAATGAGTAAACAGCACGCTGCTATAAATCCTTGATAGGCCATACACAATGGCCAGACATACACAGACCTCCCAACTGTACAGAGCTCCACAGGTTGTCCAGTCTTTGCCCTCATATTGATGGCCCCTACCCCAGAACATGTGTGGGATTCCACAACATCAATGGGATGATATCAGGAATGACAGCACTAAATAATGATAGACCATACCTATCCACCTCATAGTGCATGACATATGGACAAAGCCTGAAACAATAGGGGTACAACGGCCCAGAAACAGGGGCACATGTACAATAGTGCTGTTATAAACTATAAATGTCATTTTCAATGAGGGGTATGGCAGTGTAGTAACACATTGAGTGTGTCATAGCCGAGGTACAGCTGTACACCATTACCAGGTCTGTATAACAGTTATTGCATGTGCCACAGAGTGTATAGGGCTGAGGGGTGTATATAGGTAAGTGCATGGTAGTAGACATCAGCAGCTCTTGTAAAGTGGAGAATGGGAAGTGTATTGAGTGTAACACACCTCAGATTGTTGAAATCTGCACCCCAGAGGATATTGTGTCGACCAAACACACAGAGAATACCATTCACACACAGACACACACACACACACACACACACACACACACACACACACACACACACACACACACACACACACACACACACACATACAGGATCACAATTACCAGTGTTGGTTTTGGAACCTCTACCTATCTAGTTAGTGGTACTGCAGTGTTAAGCAGTTATCACAGGTGGCACAGAGCTTATAGTGTGGAGAGTATTCCACAGTATGTGTAAAGTGTGTTACATCACATGCCCTTGTAAGGTATGGCAGTGGGGGTGTACTGGGTGTGAATGGATTCATAATACTGTCACTCACAAGTCTGCACACTCCCAAACACTACTATACACACCAATGCACACACACAAATGTGCCAGTATTGTGATTAGCAGCCCTGCCTCTCTAGCTATTCATTCCATACTGTTACATAGTTGTTGCACCCAGCACAGGGCTTATAGGTCTGCAGAGTGTCTACAGATACCTCTACAGTTGATGTAAAAAGCATCCCTCATAGAGTGGTACATAGGAAGTGTGCTGGGAGTGCCATGGCCTAAAATTGTAAACCATGGCTATCCAATGGACATAGTCCTCACTCAAACACACTCAAGATACTGGTCTTGCACACACACATGCACACACACACACACACACACACACACACGCACACACACACACACACACACACACACACACACACACACACACACACACACACACACACACACACGCACTTACTTGCCAGGACTGAGATTAGAACCCCTACCTCTCTAGTTATAGTTACTAGACTCTTATACATTTATTGCACGTGCCAGGGAGCTTGTAGAGTGAAGTGCATTCCATGATTCCTCAAAGGTGAACAGCATCACCAGGCCTTGTAAAGTATGTCAACTGGAGATGTACTGGGTGAGAATGGACTCAAAATACTCTAACCTACAGAATATACACAATGACAAACACAGATACAGTCATACACACATTTGCCAGAACTGAGGTTAGCAGCCCTGACTATCTTGTCAGTCACTCCATGCTGTTACATAGTTCCTACAAACAGCACATCCCTTATTGGGTTGAATAGTGTCATCAGATACTTCTATGGTTGATGGAGACAGCAGGCCTCATATAGTGGACCTTGGGACATGTACTGGGAGTACCATTGTCTTAAAATGTAACCCCCCCAGTGGATATAGTACTCAAGCAAACATAGGATACTCTTGCCATACACTTGCCAGGACTGAGATTAGAACACCTTCCTATTTAGTAATTGGTGCTACAGTGATATACATTTATCACATGCACCACAGACCTTGTAGGGTAAACAGTGTTCCATGGCTCTTGCAAGGTGAGCAACATCACCAGCCCTTGTAAAGTATTGCAATGTGCAGTGTACTGTGAGAGTGAGGCTTCAAAATGCTGTCTTCTGCAAATATACACATATGCAAACACTTGCACACACACACACGCACGCACACACGCACACACACACACACACACACACACACACACACACACACACACACACACACACACACACACACACACACACACACACACACACACACACACACACACACACACACACACACACATTTGCCAGGACTCAGACTGGAAACCCTACCTATATAGTTATTGGTGCTATACTATTATGCAGTTACCACAATCATCAGGGAGCCTATAGGGTGAAGAGTGTCACAGGGTACCTTTAAAGTATATAACA
Source organism: Protopterus annectens (assembly GCF_019279795.1). Lineage (NCBI taxonomy): Eukaryota > Metazoa > Chordata > Ceratodontiformes > Protopteridae > Protopterus > Protopterus annectens. The sequence continues at coordinate 1,482,879,890 of NC_056731.1, read as the reverse complement.
TCACCAGCCCTTGCAAAGTATGTCAATGGGGGTGTAGTGGGTAAGGAGCATGTCAAAATACTTTCACCTACAACTTTACATGCTCAGAAACACTTTTATACACAGTCACACACACACACATTTGCCAGTACTGAGATTCATAGATTCATTTGTTCATAGGTGTGCACCAGGCTAATGGCCATGGAGCCATTACTAGCCTAGTCCATGGGAGTACCCTGGCATCATGCCACCTGACATTTGTTTACAGTGCATCTATTGACTATTTCCTCTTGAATAATCCCAATGGGGACAGTTTAATTCTCCATCCACTTATCCAGATTTCTCTTAAAGAGGGCCAGTGAGGTGCTCTGATTAACATGTATGTGACATATATTCCATAACATGGCCGGTGTCTGGGTTATGGACCTGTCCCCCAGCATGTTCTGTTGATTGTGGTAATGAGGTTGTGGTCTCCGTGGCATGTGGTGCAGACGGACTTGGATTTTACTAGATGCGACATTCCTAACAGGGCTGGGCAGTCATTACTTTGTCACTCAAGCAGATTGCATGTAAGTAGCCAAGATGTGACAGAGAATACTTGGAGGTATTGGACTTTGTCCATATAGTACATTTGTTTAAGGCCTAGGGTCCTATTTGTGAGGTACATTTGCAGCCTCCTCAGTTTTTGCAGGTGTCTAGTGAGGTACATGGCAAACAGGCCATTGTACTTGATGTTTGGCTTAATAAGGGGATAGTAGAGGGAGACATTGGCTTCTTCCTTCCTGGATGCAACAACCTTAGTTATGAAATGTGCCACATAGAAGGACTTTCTGTCTACAGTGGCAATGTGGTGGTCATAAGAGCGGTCACTATCAACTTGTCTTCCCAGACCTCTTATAACGACTTTTGTGTCAAGTGGACTACCAGCAATGTGGTAATTCATGGAAACCACGTTGATCCCAGAGGGGATGGCGAAACATTTCTTGCCATTGAGCTTAAGGCCAGTGTACAGAAACAGTCGTAGGTCTCAGTGGGGAGTGTATGAAGGATGTCAACATAATTTGGGGATGTAAACATAGCACACACCTTGCAGTTGTCTGCAAACGTTGTCAGCCAGAGTCCCTTTGTGTTGGTCTGAATGTCAGAGGTGTACATAATGTGCATGGGAGGAGGACCAGGACCAGACCATATGGTAGTCTACTCATGACTGGTCAGCAGTCTGACATAGAGTCCACTACCTTCACACTGTGGGTTCCATCCATGAGCCAGTTTGCAACCCACTTAGTGAGATAGGGGTTGATGCCTAGCTGAGTGTGTTTGTCTATGATTCCTGAGAGGGGAATGGTATCAAATGATTAGAAGCCCCACCTATCTTGTTTTTGAGATAATACTGTAACATAGTTATTTCACATAACACATAGCTTTTAGGGCTGCAGAGTGTTTACAGCTACCTGTACAGTGCTTGACACCAGTGGGCCCTTTACAATAGACATTGGAACATGTACTGGATGGACCACACTAAAATATTGCAAACTCCGCAATGGATATGGTTCACAACCAAACACACACACACACACACACACACACACACACACACACACACACACACACACACACACATTTACCAGAACCGAGATTCAAGCCCCTACCTATATAGTTATTGCTACTACAGTGTTAAGCATTTATCACACGTGCCACAGAGTGGAGTCCCAAGTTATTTCTAAGGTGATGGACATCAGCAGCCCTTGTAATGTATGGCAATTAGAAATTAACTGGTTGTGGACGGCCACAAAATGCTGTAATCTACAAATATACACACATACAAACACAAATACACTCACACACACATTTGCCAGGACTGAGATTAGAACTCCTACCTAACTAGCTTGTCACATTATACTAGTACACAGTTATCACAAGTGCCACAGAGCCTATATGGCTGATGGCTGCCCAAAGGTATCTGTAAAGGTGACTGACATCAGCAGGACTGCTAAAGTAGGACAATGAAAAGTGTACTGAGTGTGAATGGCCTCAAAATCATTAACCTGCAAGCACACACTCACACAGTCACACTTTTACATTTGCCAAGACTGAGAGTAAAACCCCTACTTAACTAGTTTGTTGTACTACAGTATTATGCAGATATCACAAGCACCACAGAGATTATAGAGCTGATGGCTGCCCAAAGGTATCTCTAAAGGTGACTGACATCAGCAGGACTGCTAAAGTAAGGCAATGGGAACTGTACTGGGTTTGAATGACTTCAAAATCATTAACTTACAAATACACACACACACACACACACACACACACACACACACACACACACACACACACACACACACACACACACACACACACAATCACACATTTGCCAGGACTGAGATCAGAACCCCTACCTAACTAATTTGTTGAACTATAGTAGTACACAGATATCGTAAGTGCCACAGAGCTTATAGAGCTGATGTGTGCTCAAATGTATCTGTAAAGGTGACTGACGTCAGCAGAACTGCTAAAGTAGGGTGATGGGAAGTTTGCAGGGTGCTACACAACTCAAAATGGTGCAACCCACACAGGATATTATTCCCACATGCAAACACACACTTACTTGCCAGCATTAAAATTAGAACCACTGCCTATCTAGTCAGTTGTACTATAGTGTTAGGCATTTATTGCAGATGCTACAGAGCTTACTGGGCTGACAACTTGCCAAAGGTGCTGATAAGGGGAATGACATCAGCAGGACTAATAAAGTAGGGCACTGGGTGGGAAACTTATCAAAATACTTCTTCTTACAAACATACACACACACTTATACCAGATCTGAGATTACAACCCCGGCCTAGCTAGTGATTTGTAATATAGTGTTACACAGTTGTTGCACATGTTACAGAGCTTATAGAGGTGATAGGTGTCTAATGGTATGTCTAAGGTAAATGACAGCAGCAGATCTTGTGAAGTAGTGCAATGTGAAGTGCGCACACACACACACACACACACACACACACACACACACACACACACACACACACACACACACACACACACACACACACACACACACACACACACACACACACACACACACACACACACACACACAGGTGATGAGATAATGGGGCTCACCTTTTATGCTGGCAAGTCCAACTGTTTACAACTGGTATGCCACTGTCCACAGCAGGACATCACTGTATGCCATTCAGGGTAACTGTGTGTGTGACTAACTCTGTGTCCCCCTGTGTGTGTGTCTCTCTCTCTCTCTCTCTATCACTGTCTGTCTCTTATTTCCTCACATCTATATGTGTGTATGCTTGACATATGCTATCTGTTGCCCATATATATGTGTGTGTATCTGACACAACAGATGCAGCTATATCACATATGGGCCACCTACAGCTAGCTGAGGGTAGTCCTGTCTGATGTGTGTGTGTGGGGACAGTTGAGGTGTACATAGCTGTCTGTATGCACAGACTTATATAAAAAATACAGTCATATATTTTGATGTGGGTTCCATCAAGTGTAGGAGCATGCCCAGTGTGACCTTTTATAGTTAGAGTGGGACTCTATTACAGAGATAGATGTACTCCAGTTCAGGCTTTTGTGTGTTATAGCCATACCTCTCAGGAGTACACAGGACTTTCCTTAGGGTACTGGGTTTGTTTAGCAGACACGTTCTGACATATCTGTAGTCTGATACTGCAATGTATTGTGTCATTACCTAGTGCCAGACATCCTCAAATCATCACAGTGCTTTACCAGAAGAATATTTCTTGTATGATGCATAGACCAATATTATGAGGGCAGCTATGTACATTCTTGCCCAACAAGGCCATTTGTGAGGTGTGGCTACAGTCAGTTGAGTAATGACATGTTGTGTAAACAGTCCAGCAACCTAGTGATACACGGCTGAGGATCTCCAGCTTGGGTGGTATCTTTCAAACCTGAGATGGCATATCCTTGTGTGTCCATATCTCTCACCTGCACATTTTTGGCAGGTTGTCCAGGTGGTTGGCTAGTGGTTTCATCCTGTCTACGTAAACTTGCGTTTTTATGGCAAGTTTAGTTACATATAATTGAAGAGTGATGTTACAAAATAATGATAGACATTACTTTTTCAGACTACATAACCTTCAGACAATTCCCACTACTGGAAAACCCTCACCCTACCAACTTTCTCAGTCCCGCGGTTGAGTGGCATTCGAAAGACATGCATAGAATGTTCATGCCTTCGTTGAAGTTTGGGCATCGAGCTGGCACCTCGGCACCCATAAAAAAAAATCTACTGCCAATCATTAGTTGACTGAAGTTCCACTGTGGTGACCCCTAACCGGGAAAAGCCGAAAGAAGAACAACATTTACAACATATGCCTATTATTGTGCCTTTGTTTTATTTTTATTTATTTTACATTTGTTGACCGGGCTAGTCTAACTGGATATATGTCCATTTTCAGTAGAGACCCGGGGAGAAAAGTTCCAAATTTTAATACAAAGTAAAAAATCAGTCAACCTAAAATTTAAGACAGTCCAAATCAGCATGCAGATATAAAAAATATAATAAAAAACTAAAAACGATAAAATATAAAAAAGTTTTTTTTTTTTTTTTTTTTTTTTTAGATGAGCAGAGAAACAACATTTTAGATGTACTTAGAATAAAAGAAAGGATAAAGTGAGAAAGAGGAGGGGAAAAGATAGGAAAGGTATTGGAGATATAATAGGATGAGTAGAGGATTAGATGATTTTCATAGAGCTAAGAAAGTTAGTTTTAAGAAGGCAAACATGCACCTAAAAAGAGAGGAAAGAAAAGAAGCTTTTGAGTACTTGTTCCACTTTTATTTCTGCCCTTGTCCAGACATCTTGCTGTCAGAGGTTGGGAGTTATGGGAGTGGGTACAGAGTGCATTCTACTGTGCAGGCATGTCCATTATATGTTAAAACAAACATAAGAAAAAAGGATTATTGAGAATAACCACTGGCAACAGTATCAAAAATCACTTATATTCACAAAAGCCTTGGCACTTCAGCTACACATCTGTTAATATGTCCCTTAGTTGGGTAGAATATTCCACATAACACTGTGACTTCCAGGTATGTCAGTGGCAGAGCAGTGGGTGTTACAGACATGCATAACAGTTGGCACAGCAGTTATTTGCACATGACCCTGTCCAAGACAGCACTGTACCTAGGGCACTATGAGACGACTGCCAAGAGAACATGCTGGCCAGATCCTGACAATATTAAACCACACATCCACATAGCTCATTGACCCCTGCATATTGTGGACAGGAAAGATGTTTTCATGTGTATTGGTACAGCCCCTGCCATGCTGCTATTTCCCTGCAAACATACATGTTACTGCATTTGTGTGGGTATAGGGGGGGGCACTCCTGTCAACTGTATACATTTGCACAGACTGTGCTGATATTTGCTTTACATTTTGGTTCCATTTACCATACTAGTGTGCCCTGTCTTGGAGACTAGAGACATATCAGTAAAATGCACAGGTCAGATTGTAATGGGATACATTTGAGTTTCAGGCTTCTTACCCTTTGTAGCCTTACTGCAACTGTGGGCCCTGCTGTGCTATCACTGTGTGAGTCTGTAGGGGGTAATTCAGCATTGACACCATTTGTGTGCCTTTACCAGATATTTATCTGTGGTTTTTACAGCTGACTTGCTGTGTGGGTGTGAGGGGTGGGTATAAGACCCCCACTCTGACATCCATGCCTGTGAAGCCACAAAAGAAACAGCAAAAGGCACCACGTAAATCCAATGAACTCTTCCAATAGACTTCCAAAAAACTCTTCAAAATAGTGTAGAAAAACTCTTTATTTACCAAACCAAAGGACGGCACAAAACATAAAAGTTACAATATATCAATCAAGCGCTTTCGCCTGAAGCTATGTCAGGCTTTCTCAAGATGAACCACAAGAGTTTTGGATGTGCTTATATCCTACAATCAATTAAATTAGTAGTGAAATGGGTGAACAATTAATGACTCATAATTAGTGACTCTTCTTTAAAGTGTTGCGTGCTTAAAAATAAAATCCTTCCTTTCATTAAATATACAGTTGCTGTTTTAAACCAGTAAAACGAATATTCAATTTATAAAATGAGATATTTTAAAATATATACTTTGCGTCCCGACACCACTTTGTCCATTATAGGAAAACTTACGTTTATAGGGTGCACTCCTTGTCCAAATACATTCTTTGAAATATATTATATATTAAATGTAATCAAAGTCTAAATATTTAGATAGTTTGACAGCTCATAAAACAGTGCGCCGTAACTTAACAAGATCTTTTAACATAAAATGCCACTGTAAAAACATTCTGTTTTGAATGTGTTAATAAACATTGAGGAAATAAAAATACTCATCCAACTTGAATATGAGATTGTTAAAGTGTTATAAGTCTAAATTTGTAACCCGTAGTTATTGACTTCGTGCAAAGCATAACTGAGTTTTACAGTGAATCAATTTAAAATGTGGACTGTACTTGTTGTTAACATCGGGACTTTGCTTTAAAACCAGAATGGAACCTAAAATAAAATAGTAAAAGTGTAACCAGCAAAATATATAGCTATAAAGAAAGTGGGTTACTAAAAAACGTGCACATCATACTGTGTACTGTTGTAATGAGATCTTAGTAAAAGGTGGTGTACGCTTTTATCACTCAACATTTTGAATAATACTTAAATTAATAATAGTTGAGAAGTGCGCTTGTCCGCACCCCAAAAAATCAAAAACGTTGAACTCTGTATCATTAATAAAAATATCTAGTATTTAAAATGTAAATGTTAAAACCAAAATACATAAAGGACATCTATGTAAACAATATTAAATGTAAAAAATGAGTGTTGGATGTAAAAACGTATCACAGGTATCTTATAAATGTGCAAAACTGGTACATGAAAAATAGATAAATAGAAATGTTAAATTAACACTTTTAAGCCAATAAGTTAATACATAAGTAAATCAAGCCATTTAGGGTGTTAACCTACCCTGTAAAAACAATATATGTGTATATAAAAAACTGGGGGTATTTTAAAATTAATGTATGTGCCTCTACTACATAGAATATACTAGGTTAAAGCTTTGCCCGTCTTAATTTCAATAAACTTGTAATACTGATGGCTTCGTTCAGACTCGGAGGTCTTGACACGTTTAATCTTAACTGCCAATTCAGTTCTTTAAATTCAATTGTTGTTTCCCAATCCCCACCTCTGGGGTTAAATGGTAATTGTTCTATAACCATGAATTTTAAAGTCATCTTAGGGTAAACTGTTAAATGCTTATAAAATGCATTTGAATCTTTCTTTCTACGTATGTCATAGAGGTGTTCATAGATCCTCCTACGTAGCATCCTCTCTGTTTTTCCTATGTAAAAACTCTCACATTCCTGACATACCCCTAAGTAAACTATGCCCTTGGATGCACAATTACAGTGCCCCTCAGGTTTCAATATAAACTTTCTTGACTTGATGTAATAAGTGTCAGTGTTAATAATATATGAGCATTGCTTACAGGAGTTACATTTATAAGTACCAGGTGCAAAACCCCTGTTGTTGGTTGTTCATGGTGTATATCTTTCAAACATGTTCTTGAGGTTAATATTCCTTGCATTAACAAATAAAGGCTGCTTAGGTAACCATTTACTGGTGTCCTCATTTAATGTTAAGATGGGCCAGTATTTGTGTACTGAATTTTTTATTCTGTAAGCATCATTATTAAAGGTACAACTAAATGCAGTTTGAAAATTGGGGGTATCAATTCCTTTATCCAAGAAACTACTGTGATCCGGTATTTCTTCAGTTGCTGTACCTAATAAAGGAAAATATAAATCTGCTCTTCTTAAAAGAACCTCTTGGTGCATTGCCTCTATTAAGGATTTAGGATAACCTCTTTCTAAAAATAATTTAGCCAATGTTTTAACTTCATTGTCGAACGTTTCATCTGTGTTACACATTCTAGAAGCTCTGATGAGCTGGCCCTTTAGTATTTCTTTCTTTTGGGAAAACGGGTGACCACTACTAAAATATAAATATGCGTTAGAAAAAGTACTTTTTCTAAACACTGATGACTCGAATATTTGTAGTTCAGGGTTCTTAACAAGTAGTACGTCTAAATAATTCATATTACATTCACTAATCTTTGATGTGAACTTTAAAAAGTGTGTGGTGCCATTAATGTAGTGCATAAATGCTTGAAGACTTTCTCTACTACCTTTCCAAAATATGCACACATCGTCCAGGTATCTTTGGTAATGCAGGATATTATCCTTCCAAGTTGATGTAAAAATAAATTCATTTTCCCAATAAAATAAGACGATGTTGCATATGCAGAAGCACATGGAGAACCCATGGCTACCCCTTTGCTTTGTTTAAAAAATTCCCCGTTAAAATAAATAAAATTGTTGTTTAAAATAATTTCCATAAAATCTGATAATAAATTAATCATATTGTTGTTTAAATCTGAAAATTTTGTTAAAATTTCATTAAACCATTGTAGACCAATATTATGTGGAATGCTAGGAAATAACTCTATTACATCAATGGTGACCATAAAATCAGTAGCTTCAAAGTAGTCTTTTCTAATTTTCTTCAGGAATTCCCAAGAGTCTTTACAGATGTGTTTAAAAGATGCTACAGTTTTCTTAAGTGAAATATCAACAAATTTACCCAACGGTTCCGTGATGCTGCCAGCACCTGCAACAATTGGCCTAAACTTTAAAGGCTGTAGTCCTTTGTGGACCTTGGGAATTCCAAAAATAACAGGAGTAAGGGGTTTGTTAACCATTAAAAAATTTTAAAAATTTTCGTTAATTACCCCTTGCAATAAATGGTCTTGCAATAAAAATTTTATCCTAGCGTATGCTATGTTCACTTCATTCACAGAAAGGGTACTATACCGCTCTGTATCCTGCAGTATGTTGTGTATTTTTTCTTCGTATTCATTCCTATACATCAAAACCACCCCACCCCCCTTATCCGGTTTCATTACACGTATCTGTTCCTCTCTGAGTTGTTCTATAAGAGAACAACAGCTCTGAGTTAAATTCTGTGGTCTCTTACATTATTTAGGGAAATTTCTAATGTCTGTCTCAACCAGTTCTTCAAAGATCTTAATTACCGGGTGTAATGGTGGGTTAAAGGTACTTGATCTGCTCACTAAATCTTTTGTGTAGATTTTACCTTTAAATAGAATATCCAAATTTAGCTGTCTAGTAAAAAGTTTTAATTCTAAAATGGTTTTAGTAATATCTAAAGGTTTAGTGGGTACAAAATGGAACCCCTTCGTAAACAAATCAAAGTGTGTGTCCTGTATAGGGCTCTCTGTAAAATTGAATATAGTAAAATTATACTTAGTGGTGACTACACATGGCGCAGAAACAGGTTCTAATAAATCTCCTACATTAAAAAGTGCATTCATCTTGTTGCTTCCCCCACGCTTGCTGGTTCTGGAACTGAGCTCTGTTCCCTTGCCTGTGCTGGGGGAAGTAAAACACCTGGTTATCATCATTTTTGGGAGTGTTGTTGTTTGTAATATTACCCTGTTTTTGTGCCAGTCGTTCACTACGCCTTAAGGTTTCAACAAACAGGGTTTCATCATTATGGTTATGAAAATTCATAGCTTCCCCATTGTTGCTCACATGCTTGTTAGACCATTTCCCTTTAGTTGAAAGTTGATACGCTAACCCATTTTTGTAATCATTTAAATCTCTTTCTAATTTTTTGATTTTCCTCTCCATGATTCTAGAACAATACTGGTCTACTTCAAAAAATACATTGTTGTATTCCTTTTTAATTCTGGAAAAATAAGAGTCAGAGTTAATTGAATCATTTAGTGTATTAAGTTCTTGTAGAAGACTTTCTGCTTTCCTTTCATAGTCTTTTACCATCAGTTGCAGCATATCAAGTCCCGTTTTGTCAAACAGTTGTGTAATATCTTTAAATAGTTGTGAACCAGGATTTGCATTATTAGGGAATTTATTTAAACGTAGACCTTTCGGTACCCTTTTAACCCTAATGCATTCTTGCAAGAAGTCAATTTAAATTTTTGTAGATTTAAAAGTATATAACTTGTCACTGAACATTGAAAAATCATTATCTGTTTTGTTCACAACTGGAATGTTATTGTTAACAGTACCTGGTTGAAAAGTGAACGGTTTGTTTGACCATGCCCCAAAATTAACAGGTCTCGAAACATTGTCAGTTGTATTCGTAACCATATGGTGTTGGAGATGAGCTCCCCTTCTTGGAACTGCTCCTGAATAATGCCCCAACACATCCGAAACTTGTGGTTCTTCTAAAGTAGTCCTTTCCGTATTGTTCACGCCAAATTCCTGTGCCTGGTTTGTGGCAATTCCGCTGCCAGAATGAGAGTTATTTTCTTTCAACGAGTTAGTCAGCTGTGTAAGCAGGCAGATAACCTGCCGGAATTCAGTTCTAGTGACCGGTGTGTCATCCGGTGCTTCAAGCAAAATAAGTGGTGTCCCTGGAAAGTCGGATTGATCAGTACCTTCTGCCATGTAGACGCCAAAAACAAAATGCAACTCAAACTCAGTCCCAATAAAGCCACAAAAGAAACAGCAAAAGGCACCACGTAAATCCAATGAACTCTTCCAATAGACTTCCAAAAAACTCTTTAAAATAGTGTAGAAAAACTCTTTATTTACCAAACCAAAGGACGGCATGAAACATAAAAGTTACAATATATCAATCAGTCGCTTTCACCTGAAGCTATGTCAGGCTTTCTCAAGATGAACCACAAGAGTTTTGGATGTGCTTATATCCTACAATCAGTTAAATTAGTAGTAAAATGGGTGAACAGTTAATGACTCATAATTAGTGACTCTTCTTTAAAGTGTTGCGTGCTTAAAAATAAAATCCTTCCTTTCATTAAATATACAGTTGCTGTTTTAAACCAGTAAAACAAATATTCAATTTATGAAATGAGATATTTTAAAATATACTTTGCGTCCCGGCACCACTTTGTCCATTATAGGAAAACTTACGTTTATAAGGTGCGCTCCTTGTCCAAATACATTTTTTGAAATATATTATGTATTAAATGTAATCAAAATCTAAATATTTAGATAGTTTAACAGCTCATAAAACAGTATGCCGTAACTTGACAAAATTTTTTAACGTGCAATGCCACTGTAAAAACATTCTGTTTTGGATGTGTTAATAAACATTGAGGAATTAGAAATACTCATACAACTTGAATATGAGATTGTTAAAGTGTTATAAGTCTAAATTTGTATCCCGTAGTTACTGACTTCGTACAAAGCATAACTGAGTTTTACAGTGAATCAATTTAAAATATGGACTGTACTTGTTGTTAACATCGGGACTTTGCTTTAAAACCAGAATGGAACCTAAAATAAAATGGTACAAATGTAACCAGCAAAATATATAGCTATAAAGAAAGTGGGTTACTAAAAAACGTGCACGTCATACTGTGTACTGTTGTAATGAGATCTTAGTAAAAGGTGGTGTAGGCTTTTATCACTCAACATTTTGAATAATAATACTTAAATTAATAATAGTTGAAAAGTGCGCTTGTCCGCACCCCAAAAAATCAAAAACGTTGAACTCCATATCATTAATAAAAATATCTAGTATTTAAAATGTAAATTTTAAAACCAAAATACATAAAGGACATCTATGTAAACAATATTAAATGTAAAAAATCCATGCCTGTGACCTATGACCCCCCAGTTAGTTGTCCCCACATCTATACTGCAGTGGGATTTGCCACCTTGGGTACTACTGTATAGTGTGTGGAGGCCAGTTTCGGCCAGACATTTCCTGGTGTCCCACATAGCTGTCAGTTGTGTGCTGCTATCCCAGTAGGCCACCCCATTCCCTTGCATGCATGCAGCATTACCATAGATATGTTAGCAAAACATACTAATCCATTCATTTATTGTTAAGAAGTCTGACTTACCTTGTGCTTGCATCAGTTGTGAGGACGGTGCTTGAAGGCCGCCTATGTTGGATGCACACAGTACACTGCCTATACATAGTAGGTTACAGGTAATGTGATGTGTGTGTCATCCATTTTACTGTGTGTGTGTGTCAGAGAGAGATGTCAGCTCCTAGGGTCTCTACAGTGTCAGTGTGTGTGCTATGCATTACCTCCTTGCCAAGGCCTGAGCATACTGATTACGCCTCCATCTGCCTACAGGAGCAGACTCAGAGACCTCCTCCTCTGAGTCCCTCTGTTTCTGTGTGGATCTTGGCAATGGTGGTGGGCTGTGTGGCCCTTCCCCTTCCTGCTGCAGCTACTTCTGCAGGATCATATTGTGTAGCATGACACATACGATGAAAATGTGTGCACGTGTGGCTGGAGAGTACTGTCAAGGCAGCAGAACCATGACTTAAGCATCCAAAATGCATGCTCTATAATGATCCTGGTTTGTGAGTGTGCCTCATTATTGCATTCTTGTGTGGGTGTGTGTTCATTTCTGATGGGTGTCATCATCCACAGCTCCAGTGCATAGACAGCATCCCCCACCAGATGGACATACAGGATGCTCCCACTGGCAAATGCCTGGTACAGCTGTGACAAATGCCAGATGTGGGAGTCATGATAGCTTCCAGGGCTGCCAGCACACACATTCATGATAATGCCCTGAGCATTGCACATGACCTGCCAGTTGATAGAGGGGAATCCCTTGCTATTTATGTAGGCCCTACCCTGTTCACCAGGTGGTGCTTTGATGTGGATGTGTGTGCAGTCTATGGCTCCCAGTACCTCCTGGTATTCTGCTCCACGGTAGAAGAGATGCATATTGCTGGTCCTCTCCTTACAAGTGTTGGGGAAGTAAATTGTGCACCAGCATGTGCCAGCATGGCATCCAGGAACTGGTGGAGTATCTTGGTTACCTCCATGATGTCCTCAGTTGGTCTTTGGAAAGTACCTGTAGCTAGAATTCTTAAGACTACACATACCTTGGTATCCACTGGGATGGGTTCCCCTCTGTTGGCTCTAGGTCTGATTTGAGGCTGGTACAGCTTGGTCATTTGCTGAAGTATGTCATTGTCCACCCTGTAGCACTCTACTATCTCCAGATCATGTAAGCCCTGGTAAGTTACCCTGGGTCTGAACACTCTTTTCCTCCTCCCTGGTGTGTGGCAGTTGTCAGCATTATCCTCCTCTCCCCTCAGCTTCTAGCACATACTGATGGATCAAATCAATGGCAGCCCCCTAACATTTTTCCAATTAAAATTCCCTCAAATGTGTACACCAATGGTGCAGAGTTTGTGGGAAAAAACAGACTGTAAGGTATTTCCATAGTTTATACTGTTGTGCTGTAGATGCTGCCTGTATAATTGGCTGACTATGATGCATACCACCTGCTAGCTATGTAATTTGTTCTTGATTGCTTTTATTCTGCTATTTTCCTTTTTTCCCTTTTATTTCCCTTTCCATTTTTTCCCCTTTTAAAGCCGTTAGATGCACCCCGCAAACCTGGTACCCAAATGTAAACAGTCCTATTTCCAAGGTTTTTTTGTTTGTTTTTGACCTGGTGCACGCTGTACATACATGTTTAGCTAATGTAAACATGAAAAAATGGCCCTCCCTGGATGAGAACATGCTCTTCATTTCATGGAATAAGCCAATACAGCATCAGGTACACCCCCTTGCTTAGCTGTGCTTAGCTAAGCTTATCTGTGTGCCATAGGGCTCCAATGTGCTTAGAGCATACCTGACACCCCCCCTTTTCATGTCTGTTGCTCCTCCTGGTTACATGAATAAGCTATAGCACTTACACAGTTAGGTGCAGTTTGGAACTTAGAAGATCTTTGTGATTCAGTAAATTTCTCCTCATTTGCATACCCCACTGCCTTAGTCCATAGTTACTGCACTAACACAGAGCCTTTCCCCTTGACAACCACTGTTCCCTGGTATTGTTTTGATTCTGCATGCCATAGACTATAATGGCAAAAGGCAGATTTCCCTTAAAATTGAGTTTTCACATTTCTTTTTAAATTTTGGCACAATCCTGTTTGCGCACCACTGCACTATGCTTAAACTGCCAAGATTGGCCAAAAAAAAAAAACTTTGATTTTTATAAAAATGAAGCACTTTTCCATGTCAATGGTCATATATGTGGCCATTGGCATGCCTAAAGACTATAATACATGATTTCTTTGGAGCTGTCATGCCTCCGTTTTGTTATTTGCAGTAATGTATTTTGTTAGTAACCGAATACAATTCTACAACTAACACTGTTCTTGCACGGATACCTGCCTGATTGCTGAATAACCAATTCACCTCATTTGCATGTTTTTCATCAGCAAATAAGGTAATTAACATTCTGTACTGGTTTCCATGCAAGAATAGTGTAGGCAAGCTCGTGCATGTCAAAACACTAGTTTAGTTCGCTACCAACTCCAAATCCCGCTCTCATCACTGCCAATCCCTGAGACAACTGCACTGGCTAGAATTCCCTAACCTACTAACTTACAACCAACTCATTTTTGCTCACCAGATACTATATTCACCACATAAAATCCCTGCACTCACAAGCCTCCTCAGCTTATCCAGCAGTACTCGACAATTAAGGTCCTCCAATGTTGTCTGCTTGAAAAAACTAAGCGTAAAAATAGTGCAGGTGAATCTCTTTATTCTTACACAGTCTCAAAAGCTTGGAACTCTCTCCCCCAAGAAATAAGGCTTGAAAATAATTTGGCCTTTTTCAGATAAAAACTGAAACTTCACCTAGCTAAAACATGGATCTGCTCATGTATCAAACCTGATTAATCTTACTATCATGCTTCCTTGCCCTTAACTCACCATATCTTTCCTCCATCACCTCAACTACTTGCTTATGATTCTCTCAAACATATAAATAATGTAAAACAGCTTTTCTTCTCCTTCCTCTGTACTTAACCACCTTTGCATATTGTTGTTTGAACTACTCTCCTTAAACTTGTGCATTGTATATTCTTGTGACACTATGTATTACATATACTATTCATTGTTTTTGTTATATGATGTTTCTGTATGTTGGAGCTTTGCTCCCTGGACCTCCACTGCAAATGGACACTTGCTATTCAGTCAGACTGTCCCAGTCAACAAATGTTAAATCAATAAATAAATAGTTTACTGGATCGCTTGGAAGCCATATTCCATGCAGGAGTGGCTACACTGTTCCTGCACAGAAAAATTACTTTATGGAATACCGGGGATACTGTGAATGTCAACAATCTGGGAAGTATCACAGTTTGTACTGTACATGTTGATAAACGCACATATTATCCTGTACCAGTGCCATATGTGTGTCTGCTGACAATACCTCTCCCCACAAATTCATAGGTTCTTCTGGTGTGGCTGGGAACTATCATCCTGTAGCCAGTGAGTGTGGAGCTGTCTTGTTATGACTCATCTATACCATAGGCATGTTTAAGGGCTGCCAGTCTGCCATGGATGCTACTGTTAATCTTAGCCATATTGCAAAACGTGCACGTTCACTCGTGGTTGGGTTCACTACAGTGCATCACTTCGGTAATCACAGTAGCATATTTGCAGGAGCTGTAACATATTAGCATGTAGTTTTTGTAAAGATGTAGCCAGTCTGCTATACAGAGGTGCATTGCTATTGTGTAAACGGGTGCACTGTGTTTTAGGTAAAGGTTCATCACATACTCTGACTTATCACATATCTCAGAGGTGTATAATACTAGCAACATTTAATAGATATAGCTGCACTGCATGTTGTCGAGGGCTTGTCCAGAGTGTGTCTGTTGTGGTCTGATTATGTGTTATCCATCGCATCAGTCAGAAGGTGTGGTTTGTATCATGCCTTTGTGTCACCTCACCTGTGTATATGTGTGTGTGTGTGTGTGTGTGTGTGTGTGTGTGTGTGTGTGTGTGTGTGTGTGTGTGTGTGTGTGTGTGTGTGTGTGTGTATCAGCAGGAATTAATGTAGTCATGTTGTCTTCCCCTCACAGGTGACCATGGGGGTTGGAGTGTGCCCGCCTTCAACCTGATGTCAGTGTCTCATTGGACTCTGATGATGATGGTGGCCATAGTGAGGCACAGATGGGGTTGTTTGGTGCTGAATCTGTCCCATTGGTTGACATCCCACTTCCACCTCCAATGTCCCCGCACACAGTCTGTATGGCCACACATACCCAGTTCCCAGGAGCCACAGATACTGGGCAGTCAAAGGGTGGTGGCATTGAACAGGGGAGTGTGGTGACTATGGCATCTGTGACTGTAGACACTAGCCATAGCCAGAGAGTTGGCAAGGTCCTACACAGGCAGATTGACAGTGGTGCTCAAAGGGGGACTACTGACCATCCAGCACCTGTTAGAGGAGTCGCAGCATGTGTCACCCGATGCATCTTTAGGTCCATCATGGAGGCACAGGCATGTTGTGAATGGTACACCAGATGGATGCTCAGGGTCATGGATACCACACTGCCTGGCATGAATGACTCCCTCCACGGCATTGGTGATGCCTTACGTCATTTTGCTGATGTAGTGGATAGATGGTGGGGTGAGACATTGTCAGTCCTTAACTGTGCAATGTCTGTGCTGGAACATGTGGTGGGAGTAGGGCATTGGCCACATGGATGTAGGTCAGCAACAACATCAGCTGAGAGTCCACGCGGCCATGCACAGTCACACTCCTGTAGTGGCAGTACCACCAGCACTACCACAATCTGGCAGGCCATGGGCACGTGGTCCTGGGTTGTGTTATGAGGGACATGGACCCAGCAGACACTGGTCACCATCAGCAAGTAGTACCACATCTGGCTCTGGGCATGGTGGTGCCAGTGCCACTCCTGGCAGAACCAGTTCCTGTGTCATGGCCAGAGGAAGTGAACTGTACCTTCTGCCATGTATGTTCCACAGCTGTCCAACATACCCTCATGTAGGGCTAGCACATGGCTTGACTGTGTGCACGCATACACTCACACATTACTGTCACATGCAATTCACCAACAGACACACACACACACACACACACACACACACACACACACACACACACACACACACACACACTGTCAACTGTATGGCATGGCACAGCCTAGACCTTTAGCAACCCAACACCACACCCTTTGCATGTGATGACACCTGTGTCATATCCCTGTTATCCATACAATTGTTGCTGAGACATGCTAATATGTGTCTGATGTACAGGGTGAATATAGTACAGTAAATGGCAGTTTGTAGTACAGTACTGTTCATGTAAGGTGCTGTCGGATGGCAATTGTCATGTGTACAGATCAAAGTGTATGTGCCTTTGTGCCATGATGCTTTATTGCTGCTAGTACTGCTGATGGACTGTTGTCTGCCAGGCCTTATTCTGTTTCTGTTCCAGGTGTCTGTGTGTCTAATTCATGGGGACCTGCTGCCATCACAGAAGCACATGATGGTGTTGTGCAAAGCAGAGACCTTTTTATCACCAAGGTACAGCTATATATGTGCATGTTTACCTAGGTACGTATGCGTGTTACAGTATGTGAGGGATAATGGAGGCAGACAGTGTACTCTTACATGCATACCCCATGGCACAGCATGATACTCTAGATACATGTCACCTGGGAGTTCTGTAGGATCACACATTCATAGGTCCATAGAAGGTTACTAGAGTACTGACCCTGGGTCCCTCACAAGCCTAGCCATTACTTTATCACAAACAGAATCATTGAACAGCACCTCCTGCCCCTGGCATTGATGGGCACAGGTTGGACCCCTGGGTCAGAGTTTTATTTTCCCATTCACTCATCATAGATGCACTTGATGAGGGTCTGCATCATACTCTGCTTGACATGTACAGGAAGTGCATTCCTGAGACAATGCAGCACCTGTGAGTCAAGCCTGTCTCTCCTGCAGGTTTATTTGCTGTTGCATATGTGATTCAGGTTATTGTGCTGGTAATGTGCACAGAGTTAGACTCACATATATGGGGCATCTGCTGAAGGGCTGAGAACAACATTGCCATCTAGGCATGCCACAGCCCACCTGTGGACAACATGTCCAATACCAAGTGAGCCACTACTGATTCAAGGCTGTCTGCATGGAACAGATGTTGAAGGCCATGGATAACCTTTGTGGGTGTTAACATAGCCTTTCCAGTTGGTGCAGATATCTGCATAGGTACATACCAGACTGGCCATGATGATAATGTATTATTGTACTGACTGGACTATACAGAGGTAATGTCCACTTTCCTTGAAGGCGTTTGCCGAAGCGCTAGAGGTACAATAAATTGAGTGCTATAAGTGTATTCTTCATCTGTGGTCTTCAGTAATGTCCACCTTTTGTCTGGATGCAGTCCCTTTACCTATGTGTTAAACCACATCCAAGCCTTTTCTGACCACTGTCACTACTTGATGGCTAAATGCAACAGTGTTATCAACCTGAGTAGCCAGGTCTGTCAATGTAGTTTGTGTGTTTATGGAGTTACCATTGATGTGGGAAATAG